>NC_080041.1:94973585-95134731 GCF_012489685.1 Lotus japonicus | reverse complement strand
TGGATCGATTAGCACCCATGCAAGCTAGATACGATGGATATATAGCCATTTTCCCCTTTTAGGCTTTTAGTTTATTTGTATCTTGCCACACCTGTAATGTCCATTTTGATTAATGAACTCGATTTGGCAGTCGCGACATTTTGTCCTTTATTCAATTTTGATTTCGTGCAACATTGGCTTATATGCTTTTAAATACTTGCCATTTATCGTAATACACTGACGCTGATTGCTCAATTCCTTAATCACGTAAGCATTATTGGGTAACGTTTTCTCGATTTTAAATGGCCCTTCCCAATTGGGGGTCCATTTCCCGTAAGCTCTATCCTTTTTATCCATTGGGAGAATAACTTTCCACACGTAATCACCTGTGACAAAAGATCGATTTTTAACCTTTTTATTGTGTGCTTTAGCTATGCGATCCTTTTGCCTTGTTAAAATGTCTAGTGCCGAGATCCTTTCTTCGTCGAGGTTAACCAATTCATCTAGCATCATATTCCAGTAAACTTCACTTGGGATTTCCTCTTGTCTTTGAATTCGACACGACTGCAAATATACTTCTGCGGGCAGCACGGCTTCTTGGCCATAGGCCAGTCGAAAAGGCGTTGTTCTTGTCGCTTCCCTTGGTGAATTCCTGTAAGCCCACAGGATTTGACTCAAAGACTCATGCCAGCTTTTTGGTTTTCGACCCACATGTTTTTTTATTAAGCTTATTAGGATTTTATTGGCTGCCTCTACTTGGCCATTTGCCTGAGCGTAGTAAGGGGTCGAGGTTAAGAGTTTGATGCCCCAGGATTCTGCAAAGGCCGCCACTTTGCGTCCCACGAACATTGTGCCTTGGTCCGTCGTGATTGACTCTGGTAACCCAAATCGATACACGATATGGTTTTGTATAAACTCGATTACCATATCTTGTGTCACATTCTGTAGTGGAATGACTTCGACCCATTTAGTGAAATAATCGACTGCCACTATGATATATCTGTGCTGCCTTGATGAGGCCGGGTGAATTTCGCCAATTAAGTCTATTGCCCATCCCCTAAAAGGCCATGGCTTGATAATAGAATGCAATTCGCTAGCTGTCACGTGTTGAATTCCTGAATGTTTTTGACAATCTTGACAGCCTTTCGCATATTCGATGCAATCTTTCATGATGGTTGGCCAATACAAACCTTGCCTAAACAGAACCCATTTCATTTTTGCCCCTGCTTGGTGAGCACCACACAGGCCATCGTGAGCAGCTGATATGGCTATGAATGCGTCGCCCTCGCTTAAACATTTCAGCAAATTACCGTCGACGTTCTTTTTGAACAGCTCGTTGCCTAGGATAGTATAACTTAGAGCCCTGTACTTGACTTTTCTATCAGTCGACCCTACTGGGTTCTGCAAGTACTCGACAATTGGCTTTCTCCAGTCATTGGGAGTTAAGTTATCAATAACCATAATGTCGAGTTCCGAAGGGCTCAGCATTTCTTTGATCTTAATTAACTCTTTCAATTTTAATTTATCTATCCTGTACCCGGAGGCTATCTGTGCCAATTCATTGGCTTCTTGGTTCTCCATTCTAGGAACGTGACCTATTCCAACCTCATTGAATTCAGCCAAAAAATTATTTGCTTTTACATAATATCTGGCTAAATTTTCGCTAACACACTTGTATTCTTTGGTGAGCTGCTTCACTACCAACTCAGAATCTCCTTTTATGACAACGTTCTTTGCCCCGAGAGCTAGTAAGATCTCGAGGCCTGATATTAACGCCTCATACTCAACTTCATTATTTGAGCAATTATTCTCGATTCTGAATTTGAATTTAGTAGGGATGCCCTGCGGGGACACTATGAACATTCCAATCACAGTTCCATCTTTGTGGCTAGAACCGTCGAAAAATAACTTCCAAGGCTGGATGCCTACGTAAGCTATGATTTCTTTAGGCAGAGTATGATCCGCTAAGAAATCAGCAACTGCTTGCCCCTTAATTGCTTTTAATGGGGCATAAGTTAGTGAATATTCGGTTAGGGTCAAAGCCCATTTACCAATTCGACTATGCAAGATAGGTTTGGATAACATGTGCTTTATTATATCATAATGAGAAAAAACCATTACATCGATTGGCTTTATATAATATTTCAGCTTTACACAAGAGAAGTACAAACATAAACACAATTTCTCGATCATGGTGTATCGAGTTTCTGCGCCGTTTAACGCCCTACTCAAGTAAAATATGGCCCTTTCGTTGCCATCTTCATCTTCTTGAGCCAACATGCTTCCAATGGTTTCATCTGTGGCAGAGATATACAGCTTCATTGGCCTCCCCTGATGGGTGGTACCATTACAGGTGGATTGGATAGGTACTCTTTGAGTTCATCGAATGCCTTTTGGTGCTCTGCTTCCCAGCGGAACACATCCTCCTTCTTTAGTCGGAGAAGCGAGGAAAATGACTTGGTCTTCTCACTAAGGTTGGTAATGAATCTCCTCAGGAAGTTAATCTTCCCCAGTAACGATTGCAGTTGCTTCTTGCTGGTTGGAGGACTTGTATCGAGAATGGCTTTAGCTTTATTTTTGTTGATCTCAATGCCCTTTTTATGCACCACAAAACCCAAAAAATCACCTGCAATAACACCAAAGGCACATTTAAGGGGGTTCATTTTCAAGCCATATTTTCTCATCCTCTCAAAGGATTTCCTTAGATGCAATAAATGGTCATCCCTTGATGGGGATTTTACCACAATATCATCGATGTACACCTGCATAAAAGTTTCAATAAAATCATGAAAAATGGTATTCATTACCCTTTGGTAGGTCGCGCCAGCGTTTTTCAACTCAAATGGCATGACCACCCACTCATATGTCCCCAAGGCACCAGGACATCGAAAAGCTGTCTTCGACACATCCTTCTCCGCTATGAAGATTTGGTTGTAGCCTGAATAACCATCCAACAAACTTAGGTATTCGTGACCAGCAGCTGAATCCACCATCATTTCGGCAATGGGCATGTGATACTCGTCTTTTGGAGTGGCAGCGTTAAGATCTCGAAAGTCAATGCAAACTCTCATCTTTCCATTCTTCTTGATCACTGGTACCACGTTGGCCAACCAATCCACATATCGAGCTGTTCTGATAAATTTGCACCTGAGGAGCCTTTCGATTTCTTCCTTGATTTTTACCAACACATCTGGATGGAACCTCCTGGGTAATTGCTTGACTGGTTTCTTGTCTTCCTTGATGGGTAATTGTAATTCCACCAGTTCTCGACTAAGTCCTGGCATCTCATCGTAATCCCAAGCAAAACAGTCTTTGAACTCCTTGAGTAATTTCACCATCCTATCCTTTAACTCTGGGTCAAAAAGAGCACTGATGTATGTTGGCATTTTCTCTGAGCCATCACCCAAGTCTACTTCTTCCAAAGGGTCTTGTGCTTCCATTTTCTTGGAAACGTCGATCACTGGCTTCTCGAAACCCAATGGGCTATCATCATAGATGCAATCTAGCCTCAAATTGCGGAGATCTTCGAATTGTTCGACGCTCTGCTCGTCTTCTTCTAAGCGCGTGTTATCCTTATTTGTTGTAGCCTCCTCCTGAGGTGTCATTTCGACAGGCAGAATTGAGACATTAGCTTCATCAATAGCCATTTCTTTGGCCATTCTCTCGGCCTCTAAGGTCGTTCTTATTTTGTTTTCGGCTGCGTAAGCCGAAATTCGAGCATAGCTCGAATTAATCATCTTTACCATTGTTTTGCCACTCAGTGGTGGCATCTTTTTCTTCATCACTGTGCCATCCACTCATGGCATCAGGTTTGCAAGCTTCATTGAGGTTTAGCCCCCGGATGGGATCCAACGTCACTGAGTACTCTGAGTATGGATTGAAATATTGATTGGCCACTGTGTCCAAAGGAGCAATTGTGGCTAAGCTCTTCTAAAAATTCTTCTTACCAACGTAGTCTGTCTCTGCTAAATAGTAGCTTTGATCTGCTTGTACATTCTCGACGACCCCGTCAGATTTCCAAATGGATATACGTTGGTACAAAGTCGAGGGCACTGCCCCCACGCCGTGAATCCACTCTCTTCCCAACAGCAAATTGTAATTGGCCTTTGAAGGGACCACAATGAACAATGTGGAGCGGGCCACCGTTCCTACAGTTATATTCAGCATGATTGCCCCCAGGGAAGAACCTGTCTTTCCTTCATAATCAGAAAGTACCATATCATGTGGGATTAGGTCTGCTTCAATTTTACCCAACTTTTTGAGCATAAACCCAGGCATCAGGTTGATTGCAGCTCCTCCGTCGACAAGGACTTTATTAACTCCTTTCTCCTCGACTTTAGCCCAAACAAATTGTGGTTTCAAATGGCTCTTCATCTGCTCGGTTGGCCTCTGGAAAATAGCTCTCTCATCTTCGACAGATCCTCTCTGCATCACATAATAACACAAAAGGGTTATCATCTGGTTCTTCCTCGACATAGTAGTCTTCATCGCTTTCAGTAACCTCTGAGATTCTATCGAATTCTGCAGGTAAGATGGACACTATGCAAATGATATTGAGGTCTTCTCCATCACTGTCGTCGAAATCTTCGAGCATGTCTTCATCCTCATCTTCAACAGCATCTTTTCCCTTTTCCTTGGCCGGGTTTGGTGTCACAGTTGTTCCCTGTTTGATGGCGTGGTCCAGCTGATTAATAATCGACGCCACGCTAGGTTCATTGCTAGGATTGTTTTCTGGCTTTATGTCCCATAGTGAGCGAAACTTGCCACCTCTTTCTCTCTCAGCTTTCCTTTTCCTCAGGAAACGTCTGAACTGAGTCCTGGTCATTTGCTCAGGAGCATAGTAGTTCCCGGAGCCATAGGAGTAGCTTCGCGACACGCGAGAATTGTTGATGTAAGAGGATCCCTGGCCCAAGTCGATTTTCTGCCACTTCTGGTGTTGTTTTGGCCTTGGAGGTGCTGGCCTAAACCAGTGGTTTTTTGGTAATCCAGCATCAGGGACGTAAGTCTTGTCCCTGCTTCTTAACTTCTGGCCTTTGTGGCCATCGAGTTCCTGATCTCTCTTGACCCATTCCTCGTGGGGATACTTCAGCCTTCTAGATACAGGTGCTTTCTTTTGATAGTGTTTTTTCATTTCAGAATCTTGATAGGCTTTGGCTGCAGACTTGTCGAAGACTGCGCTGCATCGAGGGCACATCATGACTTCTTTCTCACCGTCTTTGCTTCGGCATAGAAATTCGACCAGAGTTTCTCCAGCCTTGGGGTAGACTTCATCCAAGCTCACCTCTTTCTCGACCTCTGGTTCCTCGACAACAGTGTTTTCCTCCTTTGCCTCCCCGAGTATCAAGCCCAGATCTAGCTTTTCAGAAATGTCGACCATGCCAATGTAGAAAGGTTCTACATAGTTGGCCTCAGCTACCTGCAACGGATCGGAGTCAATCTTCATTTGGCTTTTGGCTTTTTCATCATACTTAAGTCTTCCTGAATCCAATGCCCCCTGCACAAGATCCCTGAAACGAACACACTGTGAGGTCCAATGACCAAAAAAGTTGTGATATTTGCAATATTTCTTCCCTTTCCTTTGTTCAGGAGAAGGAAGTTTTTGGTCTTTAGGGACCACAAGCAAACCATCAGACACAAGTATATCATAAATTGCATCACATTTGGTCACATCAAAAGTATAAGTTTTCACAGCAGGAATGGTGTTCTTGGGGTTTTCTTCCCCAAGTTTGTTTTCATGTGGTTTCAATGCTTTACAAACGTAAGGATCGCCTGGCTGGAGCTCAGCCAGGTTGACATCATTTAAATCGACGTCTGCAGGGACTTCTCGATAAACACATGGACTTTGACACACTGGATCAGCGTCTATGTACGCTACTTTTTCCTTCTTCGGCCACTTAGTAGTCTTGGCCCTTTCTTCAGACTTTTCAGCCTTTAGTAATTCGATATGTCTCACTCTATCTGCGAGTAAGGACATATCTCGAATATATTGAGTATCGATCTTCTTTCTAATAGAATATTCTAGACCACCGGTGGCTAAGACAACTAGCTCATGTTCAGGGACATGAGTGAAACATCGAGATTTAAGTATCCTAAACCTGTTTAGATAATCATCAATGGACTCTGCTGTCTTCCTTTTGACACTAGCCAAATCCTTCAAACTCACTTTGCACTCTCCCCTGAAGAATTGTTCATGGAAAATTCTTTCCAATTGGGCCCATGTATGGACTGACCTTGGGGCGAGGGTGGTAAACCAGGTAAACGCATTCTTAGTTAAATAACTTGGGAAGTATTTCATTTTCAAATTTTCATTGATGGCTAAGTCCCCTGCTTCAATCTGGTACCTGGCTATATGCTCTACAGTAGACTCTCCTGAGTCCCCAGAGAACTTGGTGAACTTGGGGACTTTCCACCCTCGAGGAAGTTCAGATTCGAGAACTTCTTCTGTAAAGGCCGATACAAAATGGGGTCTATTTGCGAAACCAACGTTGAAGCCATGTTGGTTCAACAATTGTTCCACCACAGCAGCAACATTTTGTTGCCCCCCAGCGTTCTGGTGTCGAATTCTTTCTAGCACACCATCAGCGTGTTCATCCATGTTTACCATATACACATTTTGCAATGGTGGTTGTACTGCCTCGTTTCCCCTAAACAAAGGATTTGCCCTCATATCTTGGTGTTGTGGCGCTTGATAGCGCACAGGAGCAGGGACACAGTTAGGCAATGGGATTTGATTAACCCCTGGTGCCGGTTGAATTTCGACTGGTGCCCCCAGGGCTGTAGCCAAACGACCCATCTGACGTGCCAAATGCTGATTATTGGCATTATTATTTTGGAGCACGGGGTTAATTATTTCACCTATCTGGCAAGATAGCATGTTAACCATTTCATGGTTACTATCATCTACTTGCTGCCTAATGGCTTGAAGTGAACCAGTGTTCATACCTGTAGACAAATAAATTTGTGAACTGGACCCAGGAATAGGGCCAGGAGGGCTAACTCGACTTCCTAAGTTCAGCATTGTCCCATTTGCCCCAAAGGGGGGTATGCTAAATGGGGGGACATTCTCGGGGAACGTCGAATACGTACCCTGTATACCCTGCATTATAGATGTAGGCATACCATAAGGCATGTCTCCCCTTGTAACCGTTGGAACAATTTGTGCCTGCACTGATGTAGATACAGGCATTTCTGCAACGGCAGAAATTGCCACATTCTGGGTTGACATAGTGGTTCCAGGTCCCATTCCAGTGGATACTTCTTCATTATTGTTACCGCTACTTCCCCCGGGACTGCCCTGATTGCCCACGTTAGACCCTTGGGGGGAGGTTCTTCCTCGATTGCTTGCCATACTTACAGTCTTACCACTTCTCAAGTGCATATAAAACGTAAATCCCAATCAAGGCAAGTAACAAATACCAAATAGCATGTAATAAACCAAACACACAAAACGCTTCTGTAAAACTTAGTTTTCACAAAAACGGTCCCACCAGGTGTGCCAATTTGTTTACACTGATTTTTGGTAAACAAATATCCTCTTAGTTCGACTAAAGGAAGTTTAGATTCAGGGTCCTTTTGAGAAAACGCTTTGCCAAAGTGTGGTGTGTGAGTGGGTGTTTTTCGACAACAATGAACAATTCAAAAGAAACTGGATTTCATTCAACACGGATCAATTACATGAAGATCAAAATGTAACAAAGTGAAACGAAAACTGTAAGAAACATAGATTTCGACAGGAAACTAAACAACGGGACTAGTAATCAACAAGCTTAAATGCAAGAAAACTAAACGGCGGGTTCTGCAACATACTCCTCCATCATCACGTCTTGCTCCTTGAGTCTCATTGATGCGGACATTAGAGCTTTTTTAGTGAGTTTTTCAGAGTTGAGTTTGGAACCTTTTTTCTGACTTGAATTCTCCTATTTATAGAGCATATCCTTGGCGGTTTTCTTCTTCTCCTTGGATGGGTTAGTGGGTCTAATCCCCTCTTCCCACGATCTGGAGTTGGTTTTGGAAGTTCTTTGTGTAGTGGGGGGATCGTGTGCTTCAACTGCTTCAACCGTTTCTTGGCCACGTATTCGACCAACGTGGTGAGAATCTGACTTGGTCAATGCGGCACGTGTTAAATGTGCCTATGTTTAGCAATAGTTCCTATTGTCGAATTCGGCTGCCTCTTTAACTTGGTGCATTTTCCTTTTCATTTCTTTAGTCCGAATTCGACTACCGTGGGTGCTTTGGGCCGAATGTGTTTTTTTCTTTCTTGGGCCAAAATATTGGGCCAACAAAATCATACCAGGTTCTGGCTGGAGAACTGGACTGGGGTGGGGATTCTGAGGGAGAAATATTATAGGTTGTATAACTTGTCGAAGTTGAAATGGGCTAGTATTAATGAGTGTGGAGGTTGGAGCCAGGGTGTTTGGAATTGGGATTTCCGATGGCGGAGACTGCTTGCGGGTAGGGAATTAGATTGGTTGCAAGCCTTAAGCATGGACATTATTCGTGTTCCTCTTTTGGAAGGTGTCCCGGACAAGTGGGTGTGGAAGCCAAGTGAAGATGGCAGCTATTCTGTTAACTCAGCGTTTATTTTTTTGCAGGTACCTAGTGAGCAGCCTCCCAATCCTATTTTTAGGACTCTTTGGCGTTCTGTTGGACCCTCCAATGTGAAAGCCTTTGCTTGGAGGTGCCTCTTGGATCGAGTCCCGACCTTGGAGAACTTGCTGAAGCGGAATGTCTTTAACACTCAGGAAACAGCAATCTGCAAGTTGTGTGTGCAGGCAACAGAATCTTGCTCCTATTTGTTTTTCTCTTGCCCTTTGATCTATGATGTTTGGCGTGGATGCTCTAATTGGCTTGGCTACTCTACGGTCTTGCCTATGGATCCTAAGGCACACTTTCTGCAATTTCAATTTGCTGGGAATATTAAACAGAATCAGTGCTTGAGCTCCATATGGTTGGCGATGCTTTGGACTTTATGGCTCCAGCGCAATGACGTGATTTTCAGATCAGCTGCTGTTAACTTAAACAAATTATTGGATTTAATAAAGCTCAGGTCATGGCAATGGTGTAAAGCTGGATTGGGAGGGTTTGATAACTCATTATTTGAATGGTTTTCAAATCCCATGTTGTGTATCCAACACTGCTAAGTGGGGATGTGGTGCGTAGTGCCTAAGGTACTTTCATTGTCGTGGAGGAATGTTCTCTTTGAGTGGTGGTTGCACAATTTCAAACTGCTGCATAATTGTATCTGGTGTGGTTCGTGGTGCTTGTCTGTTTTGTGAGAATCTTGTCTTTTACTCTTAGTTTGATGGGTGCTGGTGTCACTAGGTTGGGTGTGCTTACGCTTGTTGGATTTTAATTCTTTGTTGGCTTTGCATTTGGTCTTGTCCCTTGTCTGGGATTTTAGTTTCTTTTTGTCTTTGTATTTTGTTCCTCTCTTGTATTTAGGTTGGAGTACCCCTTGTACTCTATCATCTAATACAGTTTTGCTTATCCAAAAAAAAAAAAACTTATCTGATTAGCTTGACTAACTTAATATTTTTTTTTAAAAGAATTTACCCGAGGTAGCTTATAGCTTAAAACTTAATGTTTATGGAACTCTTTATTCTCATTTTTATTTATCATTTTAATAAAATTTTATGATTAACCATTTTATATTATGTATTGCAATTATACAAATATGTCTTTTTATATTACTTTACAATTTTGTTTTTCTCTTGTAACAAAAAAAAATATTATTTTACAATTTTAGCTTGTTGAACATTTTTTTGGCTCCATTTGGAAAAAAAACTTAATTAAGTGTTTATAATCATAAATCATCATAAACGCTTATGAGATAATCACTTATCCATAAACTATTTTTAGAAATTTATTGAAATAAATTGAAAATAAGCTATATCAGTTTTCAGCTATCTTATAAACTTATAAGGTTACCGCTAGCTCTTCAGCTTGTCAGCTATCAACTAGCTTCTAAACTTTTTACTATTAGCTAGTTTATGAGCTTTCAACTAGTTTTTCAACTTTCAGCAATAACTTCTAGATAATGCAAAACTATAACCATTAGTTACTTGACATAAATCTCTCCTCATTCCCGTTCTCTCTCTCTCTCTCGTGTCGCACCCGCTAGCTCTCGTTCTCGCTCTTGTGGTGAAAATCCCTTATCTATTTTCTGATCACACTTCAGTTGCAATTCTTCTCTCTGTTTAGCTTGTTTCCTTTAGTTGCAGCTCAAAGGTATAGGTTTTCGCTGGTTTCCATTTTGATAATTGTAACATGCTGTTGTGTGCTATTCCGCAATCGCTTAGTCATTGTTATAATTGTTTCAGCTTCATGTCTTTGGCTCCATTATTCCCTGTTTGATTTTAGATTATGTATATGGTTGTACTCATTTTGATAATGGCAATGTGCTATTCCCTAATTGCTGAGTCATTGTGAAGTTAATTTGTTAGTCCATTAGATAGTTAGCTAGAAGGGGATTCAAAAGGATTGGTAGATAACTAGGGGGAAATCAAGGTAGGTAGGGATTCATTCTGTAGAGTTGATTGTTTAAGAATTAAAGAAGAGATTCTCTGTGAAGGAAAAAAAACTTGGGGAGAATTTCATTCTCCATTTTCTTCAGTTTTTTCAATTATACATCTTCATTTGTTTAGCTCTTTCTGTTAATTCTCTATGTTCTTTCTTTGAAATCCTATAGGTTATATACTTATATTACTTAAGGTTTCTGATCTAATATGTGAACTGTCATAGTTGTGCTTGGTCAGCTTATTTCATAATTTTCTCACACAATTTTTTTCATCAATATATATGCAAGATCTAAGTTGTCAATCCAGGCGGGATCCAGGGTTCCCATCCCATCCCAGCCATGCCCCGGGATGAATTTTCCCATCCCATCCTAGTTCACTGTCCCGGCCATCCCGGTTGGGATCCTGGCCAAAATCTCGGCGGATAACAGTTTTCCAAAAAATTCCCCCCAAATGTCAAGGTTGAGGGTTTTATTTATGAATATTTTCAGGTTTTCACAATGGAAAAAACCCTAGAACTTTGATTTTGTTCAATCTTTCCCTCTCTCCTAAGGTTTTTAATATTGTTTTCCTTGTGAATTTTTTGAAATAATGGTTTTTCCGATTGTTGACATTGATGCTGCTTTCAATTTATACCATTTCCAAAGCTTCCCAAACGGTTTAAATATCTAAATGAGAAAATCTCTTGCATGTTATGTGATCCGATCCCTAAATGATCCATTTGAATAAAATAAGGAGATATGGATACTCGCAAATAAAAGATATGTGAATTCATTTTTCTGAACTTTCAAATTGAACCTTCTGTTTTATCTTCTTGTTTTCTTGCTTGGTTGATGATGAGGTTTAAGAAAGTTCTAATTAATTTTAAGGTTCCATTGGTAGAGGTTTTAGCCATTCTACCTTTAAACTATCCGGTCAAACTTGCTGTCTCAAAAATTTCGCTGAACTTGGATGAATGTTGAAGTTGTATTCTGTTTTATATTTTGTACTTATTAGATTTTGAGTGTAGACAGTTATGCCATTGCCTTGTAATCAATGAGGTCTTATTATATCACACACTATTTTTTCATGGCTACTTCTACTCACTTTATAATATTTTTCTCCTCTCTTATTATATCTTTTGCAGTTCATACAGGTCATGATTATCTCCTTGCAGTTTATAATCTTTTCCACGTCAAAGCTTTCATTTAGAAGAATGTTGGATTTGACTCTAATTGTTTGCAGCTCATGATTGTTATTGGAACATCAGGCTCATTCTTGATAGGAAGTGTCTTAAATTGGAGAAAACTAGCTCTAGCAGGTATGTTGTAACATATAATATTAGCTTTTCATTGTTTCTTCAGGTGTAAGCAGCTATGGAGGAAAAGGTCTGAATGTTGCTTGGCTTAAACATTGCAGGGCTTGATCCTTGCATTTCCTTGCTGATTGGTTTGCTTAAAATGAAAATGTTTAAGAAGCTGAAGAAATTCAGGTACTTCCCAAGCCCCCCCCCCCCCCCCTCCCCCCCTTAATGAATTGAGCATTTTTAAAGTAAATTCCAGTGCAGCTGTGTGAAAATTCTAGAGAGAAATGTGCAAATAAATTGTTAGCATTCCTGAGTTCAGTGGGCAGATTACTTCCCCTGTTTCACTGAAGCAGGTCATACTTTCGTAATCTACACCCTTTGTGCAGGTCGCATTTTCTCACGCAAACCTCGCCGTCTATGGACTATTTTCCACCAAATTAACAATCCTCTCAAGTCGATGATCTTCCCTGCATTTACCGTATATTTCGTTCAATTATGGATGGAAATTGACTGAAATTAAAACCAAAAGTGCAAATGACAGTAAATAAAGGGGACAATAACTGCTAATTTCTTTTGTTAATGACTAAAATTGTACAATTAAGAAAATGTCGATGACAAAAAATGCAATTGAGCCAAAATAGTAGGAGTACATAAGTTTAGTCCTTATGAAGTGCCACAATTTGACAAAATAAGTGCCACTAAAAAGTAAAAACACTTTAGACACAGAGATCGCTTTTAATAACTAATCTCTAATTTTAAAAATAAAAACTCTCGTTTTATAAGATTATCACATATAAATAAAAAGATTGAAATTGAAACAAATTAACGCTTTATAGTTTATCCACATATTTAGCGATTTCAAAAAAAAAACATATTTAGCCAAATCTTATCAATTAATTTAAATTCAAATATTATTTTGGTTACAATTTAAATTCTTTTTTTTTGAACGTACAATTTAAATTCAAATATAATATTAAACTAACATTTCAAATAAATTTATGAATATGATCAATGATTCCAGTTAATCTGGTTTTATATATAAATAACGCCTTGTTATGATAAGTGAAGTAAATCAAGCAACGATGAAGTTAATAAACATATCAGAAGAAGGAGTTGATAGGATCAGTGCGTTACCGGATGAAGTTCTGGGTCGCATCTTATTTTTCCTTTCAAGCAACGAAGTAATAGCCACATGCTCATTGTCTAAGAGATGGAGATATGTTTGGAAAATGGTTCCGGCGCTGGACTTTGTATGCTTGCCAGATATGACTATGAAGGCTCACACCAAGGTCAGTGAGTTCTTGAGGTTATGCGGAACAAAAAGGATCACAAGGTTTCATGTCAAATGTAAAAGCCATAGCCATCAATGTTCGCAGCCGCTCCAGGGTAATACCGGTCATTGTTGCTTAGCTTAGATCATATCCAAGAATTTGTTGATGCAGCCATAGCCGTAAAGGTTGAACAATTGAGTATCTCCATGTCATGCCAGAGCTATGATGAGCCTTTTTTTGTACCTACATACTTGTTCACCTATACGGCAATTGTCACCTTGAAGCTTGAAGGTCCATTCATTCTCCCCGTTCCTTCTTCTGTTCAACTCCCCTCTCTCAAGAGCTTACATCTCAATGTGCGAAAATGTGAACCCTCTTGTGGGAAGTTTCTCTCTGGATCTCCATCGCTTGAAGTGTTCTACCTGAAGGAAGGAGAAGGCCTTGAGATTGAGCGAAACTCTCGATGTAACCACATCGTCTCAAACAACCAATTACACAAGCTTGTTATCGAAAGTGATCCTGGTTATGATTATGTCCAAGACTATTTGGAGGGTCATTTGGAAAATGTGGTGAAAGCTAAGGTATATATCAAATTGTATAAAGTTTCCTCTCAGGAGTTTCCCATTCTCAAAGCAATATGTAATGTTGAACTTCTGTCCTTGTGGGATTGGAATCAAAGCATGGTTGACTATTCCTCTCTTGATTTTCATCAATTTCCCAATTTGATTCATCTCGAGCTTCATCTTGAGAGCGATGTGGTCTCCCTCCCCATAACCTTGTTCACCTGCACCACAGTTGTGATATTGAAGATTGCGGGTTGGTTCATTCTCCCCGTTCCTTCTTATGTTCAACTCCCTTCCCTCAAGAGCTTGCATCTCGAAGTGCTAAAATGCGAACCCTCTTATAAGGAGTTTCTCTATGGATCTCCTGTTCTTGAAGTGTTCTATCTGAAGCAGTGGTATGATGGGTTTGAGGAGTTAAGGATTGAGCGAAACTCTCTAGGTAACTTCATTTTCTCAAAGAGCCTCTATCTTAACCTTGTTATACAAAGTGATCGTGGTTGTGATTATGTGCAAGACTATTTGGAGGGTCATCTGGAAAACATAGTGAAAGCTAAGGTATCTATGACACTGCATAGTAAGCCCTATCAAAGATATATAGTCCAATCTCGCGCGTTTTCCATTCTCAAATCAATACGTAATGTTGAATATCTATCCCTGAATGATGCCTTCAAAAGTGATATGTATAATTTGTCTCATCATGATCATGATCTTCCACAATTTCCCAATTTAGTTGGCCTAGATCTTCATGTTACAGACCTTGATCACTCGCCGTATTTAAAACTTGCTGATCGTGCCCTGTGTCCCAAGCTGGAAAAGTATTGGCTCAATGACAGGCGTGAATTGTAACAGAGGCAGAGTTCTGAACCTGGACCACATTTTAAGGATTGACCCCAAAGAGTTATATATCAAGCGTACTCCATCATGGGAATGTAATGAACTCCCAAATTAGTTATCATCATTTATAGGAATTATCAAATTAGTTTACCAGCATTTTTGTAATTTTTGTATTTTTATACATCACATTCGTTCTCTTTTTTTTTTTTTTAAAAGCACATTCGTTCTCTTTATCCTGTATTGACATGAGGATAAACATAAACTTGAGAAAAAATAAAGATTTTAATATGACATAAAATTAAGAACTCTATTGCTGTTATGTTATTTTTAATTTAAGTTTAATGATTCTTATAACAATTAGGAACCAATTTGAGAATTCACTTTTTAAGAAATTTAAAATAAGAAATTATAGGTAGAGTTATCGTTGATTCAAAACCACTTGAGAATTATTCATTGAAAAGTAAAGGATCAGAAAATTCAAAATTCAAAATCAATTGGATTCAGTCTTATACATACGTGAGGAAGGTAAAAGAAAGAAGCCCCGATCAATTCGATCAAGCACTCACCATTGATTTTCATTGTTCAACTCCTTAACAACATGAAAAAACATTGTCTGCCCGATTAGTTACAAATGCTTTTTGACAAGCATTTTCCGCAGTTGGACACGTGAACCAAGAACCTATTAGTAGATAAGAACACATTCCAACCAACTCCCAAAAAAAATTAGGATTAGGAATAGGCACCAGGGTTATCCCTTAAACCTTGCACCACTTTTGTCCATGGATGTTTCATCTTTTGATTGAGTTTAATGAAAGCTTTTATTTTTACCGTTAAAAATAAAAATAAAAAGTTAGAAAAAATAAAAGAAATCATAGGATATAGCTAAATTTCTTATTTTAAACGCAGATCGGTATTTAGAACTGTCGGTTTATACAAACATTCTAAAATTTTACAGAATCATATTTGAAATTGAAACTTAATTAGTGCTTTGTATCTACAGATATAGCTAAATCGTATCAATTTATTCAAATTCAAATAAAAATAAGATTTATTAATATATTCAACCATACCAATCGATCTGGTTATATATAACGCATTGGTTTGCTGAGGGAAATAAATCTTGTAACGATGAAGAAAATAAACATATCAGAAGGAGTGGATAGGATCAGTGAGTTATCAGATGAAGTTCTGGGTCACATTCTGTCTTTCCTTCCAAGCAAGGAAGCCATAGCCACATGCTCGTTGTCCAAGAGATGGAGATATGTTTGGAAATTGGTTTCGGCGCTGGACTTTGTATGCTTGCCAGATATGACTATCAAGGCTCACACCAAGGTCAGTGAGTTCTTGAGGTTATGTGGAACAAAAACGATCACTAGGTTTCATATCAAATGTAAAAGCAATATCCATCATTGTTGGCAGCCGTGGAATGATCTCGATCTCGAGCGTAATACCGGTCCTTGTTGCTTATTTCATATCCAAGAATTTGTTGATGCAGCCATAGCCGTAAAGGTTGAGCAACTGAGTATTTCCATGGCTCAACACGGGAATCGGAACTATGAGCATGTTTTCATGTCTCAACACCGGAACCATGGGCCTGTTTTCTTTGTGCCTGCAAACTTGTTCAACTGCGCCACAATTGTGACCTTGAAGCTTGAAGGTCCGTTCATTCTCCATGTTCCTTCTCGTATTCAACTCTCTTCTCTCAAGAGCTTGCATCTCAATGTGCGAAAATGCGAACCCTCTTGTAAGAAGTTTCTCTCCGGATCTCCGGCTCTTCAATTTTTTTATCTGAATGAAATAAATAACCTTAGGCTTAAGGAGTTTAGGGCTGAGCGAAATTCTCAAGGCAACTTGATCGTCTCAAACAATTTGCGAAATCTTCATGAGTATGATTATGTATACATGACACTACACAAAGTTGATGATCACTCTCACGTGGTTTCCATGCTCAACGCAATGCAAAATGTTGAATTTTTGTGTGATTGGAAAGAAATGATGGAGGTGAATCATCATTGCTCTATTGATTCTCCGCAATTTCCCAATTTGGTTCATCTCGAGCTTCGTCTTAGGAATAATGTGGTTTCTCTCCCCATCAATTTGTTCACCTGCACCACACTCGTGAATTTGAAGATCGAGGGTTCATTTACTCTCTCGGTTCCTTCTTGTATTCAACTCTCCTCTCTCAAGAGGTTGCATCTCAACTTGCGAAATTGTGAACCAGCCTCTTGTAAGGCAATTCTTTCCGGATCTCCAGCTCTTGAATTTTTCCACTTGAAGCATGAGTGGCGTGATGGGTTTGAGGACTTGATTATTGAGCGAAATTCTGGAGCAAACCTCATTGTCTCGAAGAATCAATTAATCAACCTTGTTATACAAAGTGATGGTGGATATGATTGTTTCCAAGACTATTTCGAGGGGCATTTGGAAAACATAGTGAAAGCTAAGGTATTTATGACACTAGATCCCAATTGGAGTAGTAATATTCGTGAGGTTTACACTCACGCGTATTCCATTCTCAAAGCTATGCGCAATGTTGAATTTCTGTCCTTGTGTGATATTAGCCTTGAGGGTTATTCTTCAGTTGATCTTCCAAAATTACCCAATTTGGTTCAGCTCCAGCTTCATATTAACCACTATTCCTCCCAAATTCTAAAACTTGTTTCTTCAGAGTACTGTCCGAAGCTGGAAGAGTTTGGTGTCAATAACATGCATTGGAAATATAGTGAACAACAAAAGAAATGGATCAATATGACTACACGAGGGATGCATCCTGATCATTATGGTCCCCTGTCATGAACTCTGTCATCTGCTGCCATATTGTGATGTTTTGAGGTTAGTTATTTTGTTAATTTTCTTTCCATTGTTTTTCTTTGAATGTAGCAGCTTCTAGCTATATGATGAGGGCTTCGCTTACTCCAAGAGAGTAGGTCTCAAAAGTTACTCCAAATCCTCACGGTTGAATTTATTTTGATCAAATGGTTCTTATTAATTTCTATTTTGTGTCATGTGATCTCATTTTCTTTCCGCAATTAAATTTTTATTTTGAGAAAAATCCTGCGTAAAACCAGGAACAATTCAGATGAAAAGGTTGTGAATTCTCTAATTATTCTTTCTTCTTTTTTTTTTTGTCAATAATTATTCTTTCTTCTATTAATCAATAGAAATGGAAAGCCAATTGATTTTTCCCATTTCAGTCCTACGATGGAGAAACGTGAACTGGGTATAAGAGGTTCTTCCATTTCTTGACTTTACAGTGATAAGAAAGACAACTAAAATCATGTTCTTTCCGTATAATTCCAATTTTATTCAATTTCAACTTATACTAGAAAATATGTTCCAAATCTATTTTATTTCAGTTTATGATTTGAGGCAGTTTGTCGATCAGTTTGCACTTTGTAATCAGTTTTATGTGGATTTATTATGTGCAGAGTGTTTCATACAAACTCGATACAAATTGAACATACAAATTGGAGGAGATGGAGCCCTTGAGCTCTCAGAACATCGATCATGGGGTAAGAATGGTCAAAGATGATTACCAATTTTCATTCCGGGAGGAAGTTGCAATTATGTGTGAAATCAAAGCTGCTAATTTTGGGAAGAATAGTGGTCACGTGAGGGTAAAAGATATTATAATCACAACCGTTAACTTTTAAGAAAATGAAGGGATGAGATTAGGAGGAACTTTAGAGAGTTACTCTTGGAGTAAATGGAGGTATGAAGCCCTTAGCAATGTGGTCAAATTCACACCACCCCCGTTACTGTGTTTAACAGAATGGATTTTCTACCATTCAGATTGCTTATTTTTAATGGTAGTGCTGGATCGTGCCATTTGATGTTGTTTCGTCTAGCACGGCTCACATGAACGACGAAATGAAACTGCAGAAAAGAATTACTTTTTTAGTATATTAGGTGTTATCACAGTTGTTGGAGTCACTATATAACTAGTTCTAATAGACATCGACCATGCTATTTATAATGCTATGCAATTCTGTTATTGAACATTCAAAATTTTGACTTTGGAAGTGATTCTTCTTTAGCAATGGGGCGGGTAGAAGATGATAAAATCGCCCTGGAATCTTATCAATTAATAATACCCTAAATGTGATTCATTTCTATAGGAAGGCTATTAATTGTACAGATATTGTAATACATGGTTTTAGAGAAATAAACTTTTTTGCTAATAGTTTAAGGGCCCGTTTGGTGCGACGTATAGTATAAGGCCTGATAGTATAAGACCTGATAGTATTAGGCCTGATAGTATAAGCCCTGATAACTTTTTTATACTATCCAGCGTTTGGACATACTCTGTATAATTTACCATATCGTTTAAATTGATGCAATTTTATGTTTAATGAAGTATTGAATAATGGTATATAATAAAAATCAAATATGGAGATGATTATAACGGTGGTGGCGGTGGTGATGGAAGTAGTGGTAGGTTGGTGGTGGTGGTGGCAATGGTGGTAGGTTGGTGTTGGTGGCGGTGGTGGTGACAGTGGAGATAGGTTGGAGGTGGTGGTGGCAGTGATGGTGGTGGCGATGATAGGGTGGTGGTGGTGGTGGTAAGGCGGTGGTGGAGGCAATGGTGGTGGTGGTGGCGATAGGGTGGTGGTTGTGGTGTCGGTGGTGGCAATAGAGTGGTGACGACGATTATGGTGGTGGTGGCGATAGGGTGGTGGTTGTGGTGTCGGTGGCGGCGGTAGGGCGGCGGCGGTGGTGGTGGCGGTGGCGGCAACACCGGTGGTGGCGGTGGTGGTGATCGGGTGGTGGCGGTGGTGGCAGCGATGGTGGTTGTGGTGTTGGCGACGATAGAGTGTGGTGGTGGTGGTAAGGCGGTGGCGGCTTAGTAAGGTGGCGGCGATGGTGGAGGGTGGAGGCAATGGTGGTGGTGGTGGTGGCGGCGACGGTGATCGGGTGGTGGCGGTGGTGGTGGTGGTGGCGACGACGGTGATCGGGTGGAGGCAATGGTGGTGGTGGTGGCGGCGACGGTGATCGGGTGACGGCGACGGTGGAGGGTGGAGGCAATGGTGGTGGTGGTGGTGGTGGCGGCGACGGTGGAGGGTGGAGGCAATGGTGGTGGTGGTGGTGGCAGTGACGGTGATCGGGTGGCGGCGGTGGTGGTGGTGGTGGCGGCGACGGTGATCGGGTGGTGGCGGTGGTGGTGCCAATGATGGTGTAAGTTGGCAGCAATAGAGGGTGGTGGTGATGGTGACTTATACATCACAACCTTATCATGCCTTATCCATCACTCACATGATGGATTAAATAATACGTCATTTTAACGTATAAGGGGACTTTGATGGATAAGCTTATACAATACAATGTCATCACCAAACAATGGATAAACTCATAATGTATTGTATAAGCTTATACTATCATGCCTAATACGGCGTGCCAAACGAGCCCTAAAGGAAAGCAAGAATGCTCTAGGCTGGTTGTTATCTGGCCATTTTTTGACAATATTTTGAAATGCCTATATTATATCCCTTAGAGAGCTCTGTTATTGTTAAATAAAGTTCAGCTTTTAAGAAAAACAAACAAATTAGACGATCAGACTAGTGCGCTCGCAGAGTAAGAAAAAAGGTTTAATTGTTTTTGACTGAGGGTCTTCTTCATCTGGTTGTTCTTATTGCCTCTTGGAGGTGCTTACATAACTTTTGTGGTATGGTTTTTGGGGTCTTTTGACGGCTTTAATTTGTTTGTTTTTGGTCTTGTGGAACATGGTGGTGATTTCAAATTTCCTGCGTTTTTTGAGCTGGTTGTTTGGACTTAAAATATATATATATATATATATATATAAATAAATAATTTTGCTTTCGAAAAAAATTCGCAAGGGAGAATTTACAACTTTTAATGAAAATGACCAAATCAAATTCATCACGCAAAACTTTAGCGATGAGCTTCATAAACTCATCCGAAAACTAAATCATTGTCAACTAGAGTAAAGTCACTCATATTCACTAATATTTGCCCTTTAACATGGAGCCAAAGACATAGCAAACGAAAGAGTTTATTTATCCTTATATCTATTTTTTTAAGAAAGCAAAAACTTTTATTAGATAAAAAGGTTGATAGCACAAGCAGCACTCAACAAAGTAAGCACAATCACCCAATATTACATAAAAAACCTTAAGAAAAAGAATTTAGACCTAGTTAAATTTCTACCCAGTAATTCAATGGGCAAAAGACCTTGGAAATTGTTGCATCTAAAGATAAATTTTTAGCAACCCATCACCTAATAAACACATTCCCTGCGAAAAATGCAATGATAAACCTCAAGCTAAGCAACATTGTCAAGGACCCAAACCCGGATCAAGAACCAAAACGACTAACGAGAAGGGACATCTGTTGAGGATCGAGAAGCGGCTAAAGACAAGCAACATAAATGTTAGCTCAACATTTTTATGATTTCGACTCCTAGTGTTAGATTAGTTGAATCGCGGTTTGTTGGGGAATGAAAACTTGTTAAGTGTGGAGAATAGGTTTCCAAGGTTTGGGTCGTAAGTCTTGGGGTTCGAATCTAATAACATCAATGTTCGACTGGCCCAGAAGGTGGTTACAAGAAGTTGCAGCTTAGTGAACACGTGTGAAGATAAGAACCAATCGGAGGATACTTGTAGTGAATGCATCATCCGACCGTTGGATGACAATTTATTCGTAGGTCTATAAATAGGAATTCCGACATTGTAATCGGGGTTCACAAATTCATTATACTTTAAAACTCTTAAAAGCTTTCAGTTGAACAATGGAGACTACAAGCGACAGCAAAAGGAAAGAGTATGGATCATTGTAAAATTCTTGTATTTTACTTGTCTTATTTAATAAAGATTGCAGTTCATATTATTTGTTGTTTTAGTTGAATCTTTACTTTGTATTTTGTCCGACATACTTTTCATCAAAAGAGCCCAAGAAGACTCGAACGTGGTGAAAGCTATCTATCTACGACATTGTATGATAGGTCCTATTTGTACATCACATTTAATTTGTACTTTTTTGTTTTGTTTGTTTGACACAGGTGTCCTCCTTTGGAGACAGTTCTGTTCGAGCCGGGAACATCTACATCATGGTGGGGCTAACTCTCCCTGCGAGGGTTTTTTTTCCATCCACAAGACTTGAATCCGAGACTTTGCTTAAGGAAAATCAAGCATCTACCACTTGAACCAACCACCCGTTGGTACATTCGTTGTCTTTAATCCTGTATTGACATGAAACATAAACTTGGAAAAGAAAAAAAAAAGATTAATATGACATAAAATTAAGAACTCTATTGCTATTATGTTATTTTTAATGTCTATAGTTTAACGATTCTTGTTTAAAAAAAAAATTCTTATAAAAGTTGGGAACCAATTTGAGAATTCACTTTCTAAGGCCTAGTTTGGGATGGTGGTCAATTTTAACTTTCCGAATTTTAGTTTCAGCTTTTTCTTAGGTGTGCTGGGTATTACAAAACAAATGAGCCACAAAATTTCGTCTTGTTCCATCAAGTATATCTCTTTTTTGATTTCAAATTTTGAAAACCAATTGCAAACTAGCTAGGGTGAGTGAAGTTTGTTAATCCTCATTCACCTCAGTACCACTAGCGAAGGATTAAGGGTTCGTCATGGCCAACGCTATACAGTCGAACCATTGCTATTGTTTTGTGGAATATAAATTTTATTCGACGGTAGTTAGGTCATGCTAAAGAGCAAAAATTCGGGGTCATTTTATTGTTTTCAGTTTGACGTGTCTCTTCAAGGCATGGCCGTGTTCCATTAATTATTTAAGAAAATAATTCGGAAGAACCACAGTCATGCATACTTTCTGGCACACCCGTGTCACTAGCGCGATGCACGAGCATTGTGCACCTGACTCCTTCTTCAACTCATCAAACTCTCTCAATCTCTCTAAACTAAGTTAGATTAAAATCTCATTTGTGTTTAAATTTTATAGCATTACATGTAAGTTATCTTGCCCTAACCTCATACTAGTTATCGTTCTTGTGTTCTCGTTCATGTTAAAAGGCAATTCAATTTGCTGACTTTTTGGCTAGAAGTCTTATGATTCTAGGCAAAGTGCGTGGCTAGAAGTCTTTATATTCATGTTTCAATTTTATTCAATTTAATGAAAGCTTATATCTTTACCCTAAAAAAAAAGTTAGAAAAAAAAAAAGAAATCATTGGGATTTTTTCATTAAAAAAAGGTCACCCAGATCGGTATTAATAACTAATCTCTTGGTTTCGAAAAAAAAAAACTTAAATCTCTTAATTTTCAAAAATTAGAACTGTCGTTCTATAAGATTACGATATAACAATTAAAAGATTCAAACATTCTAAAATTTTACAGACTCATATTTGAAATTGAAACTTAATTTATTTTTTTGAACCAAATTGAAACTTAATGAGTGCTTTCTATCAACAGATATAGCCAAATCGTATCAATTTATTCAAATTCAAATAAAAATAAGATTTTCAAATAAATTTATTAATATATTCAACCATACCAATCTGGTTATATATAAGGGTTAAGGGTCATATTAGTCCCTGTGTTTGTAAATACGTTTGATTTTGATCCAGTAAAAAAACTGCCAGTAAGAGTATTCTAAACCGTCTGTAACTGTATTGTAAACCGCCACTAATCGTCATTTTTTGACTAAGGGACCAAAATTAAACACTTCTATAAACAAAGGGATTAATATGACCCTTAACCATATATATAACGCATTGTTTTGCTGAGGGAAATACATCTTGTAACGATGAAGAAAATAAACATATCAGAAGGGGTGGATAGGATCAGTGAGTTATCAGACGAAGTTCTGGGTCACATCCTGTCTCTTCTTCCGAGCAAGGAAACCATAGCCACATGCTTGTTGTCTAAGAGATGGAGATATGTTTGGAAATTGGTTTCGGCGCTGGACTTTGTATGCTTGCCAGATATGACTATCAAGGCTCTCACCAAGGTCAGTGAGTTCTTGAGGTTATGTGGAACAAAAAGGATCAGAAGGTTTCATGTCAAATGTAAAAGCCATATCCATCAATGTTGGCAGCCGTGGAATGATCTCGATCTCGAGGGTAATACCGGTCCTTGTTGCTTATATCATATCCAAGAATTTGTTGATGCAGCCATAGCGGGAAAGGTTGAGCAACTGAGTATTTCCATGCCTCAACACCGGAATGGGAACCATGAGCCTCTTTTCATGTCTCAACACCGGAACCATGAGCCGCCTCTTTTCTTTGTGCCTACAAACTTGTTCAACAGCGCCACAATTGTGTCCTTGAAGCTTGAAGGTCCGTTCATTCTCCTTGTTCCTTCCTGTATTCAACTCCCTTCCCTGAAGAGTTTGCATCTCAGTGTGCGAAAATGCGAACCCTCCCTTAAGAAGTTTCTCTCTGGAATTCCATCTCTTGAAGTGTTCTCCCTGAAGCAAGTGGACAGTGATTTCTCTCTTTGATTTTCCACAACTTCCCAAATAGGTTCATCAACTCGAGCTTCACCTTAGGAAGGATGAGGTCTCCCTCCCGATCACGTTGTTAACATGTACCACTTAATATCTCAAGAGCTTGCACCTTAATGTGAGAAAATGTGAACGAGCCTCTTGTAAGGAGTTTTTTTCCGGATCTCCAGCTCTTGAAGTGTTCTACCTCAAGCAGGAGACAAATGTTTTTGAGATATTAAAGATTGAGCGAAACTCTCGAGGTAACCTCATCATCTCGGACAATCTACTCCTCGAGCTTGTTATACAAAGTGATCCTGATTATGATTATGTGCAAGACTATTTGGAGGGTCATTTGGAAAACCTGGTGAAAGCTAATGTATTTATGACACTTCGTAATAAGAACTATCCGATGTTTGTAGTCCGACCTCACGCGCTTCCCATTCTCAAATCACTAAGTAATGTTGAATTTCTGTACCTGAATGATCCCTTCAGTAGTATGGATAGTTCGTCTCATCATGATCATCTTCCACAATTTCCCAATTTAGTTGGCCTATATCTTCATGTTCAAGACCTTCATCACTCGCCGTATTTAAAACACTTTGTTCGTGCCCAGCAGTGTCCCAAGCTGAAAAAGTATTGGCTCAATGACAGGATTATCAAGCGTACTGTATTGAATTAACAACATTTGTAAGGATTATCTAATTAGTTGCTAGCATTTTTTCAATCTATTTTTGTGCATCACATTTGTTCTCTATAATCCTATATTGAGGATAAATTTGACAAGTAACAATGAAGACTAATATGACATAAAATTTAAAACTCTAATGCTAATATGTTCATGTTCATTTTGTTTTATTATGTTATTTTAATTCATTGGGACCTTAGTTTCTCTTCTATGTCACTTTCCTTCTCTTCATATCTCTTCCTTTTATTTCTTTCACATCATTCATTGTATCTCATATTTCTCTCTTTTTTCTTCACACATTTCTAAATATGTGTTCTCTAAATATGTGAGTGTGAACATAATTAACTTTATTGTATTTTTACGGACTATAGCTTACCTATTCTTACAAATTGGGGACTAATTTTAGAGTTCACTTTCTAAGGCCTGGATTTGGATGGTTGTCAGTTTTAAGTTTCTAACAAATTTAAAATTAAGGTATTATTCAAAAGTAGGCCTAGTCTCTTGGAATTTTCTTTATCTGTGGGCTGGTTAAAATATGTGTGGATTGTTTGGGTTTTTTACTTATGTAGGATTGGGTGCTGCAGGGGTATTGAACGTTGTTTTTGTGATGTTCCCCTGTTTCTGGTTTTTACATGTTAATTGTATTGACCTGGTTTGATTTGTAATGGGTTTAGAGTACCCAAAATACTCCACATTATATTTAATACATACATACTTTTGATGACAAAAAAAAAACTTTCAATTTGTAGTTTTTTTTACAAGAGAAAAGTTAAAGGCAAACACTAATCTAACGTATCAAGACAAAGGGACTCAGTGACACACATGGACGAAAACACCACACACAGCGTGAGGAGTTCTCCCTACAAGTTTGTTGCGTTAGGAAATCTCCAACTTTTAACTTTTATTCTTCACGTTAAAAAACCAACAAGTGGTATATCAAGAACGTGGTTTGTTGGTCCGAATGTGCTACACTTGTTAATCTTTTGCAAACAGGGCGTGATGCAGCAAGCTATTGGAACCATGAGGATATCCAGTGTATCAGGCAGCTGATGACTACCTTTGAGGAGATTAATTTGATAACCATTAAGCGGGATAAGAAAAATGCAGCAGACGCTCTAGCTCGGGAAGCATGTAGAACTGGGACGTCATTTCAACGGTGGAATAACTCCCCTCTTTTGTTTATGCATCACTGTATTTATATGCAATTAGTTAGTTTTCCTCTACTGTTAATTTTCCTCTTGTAACAAAAAAAAAGTCATCCTCTTACGGACCTGTGAACATGGACGCTTAATCAAATTTCTCACAAGTTGCACCTCCAGTCTTTGACGGAGAAAACTATGATTCCTGGGCTGTTAAAATGGAGGCTTATCTGGAGGCTTTGGATCTTCGGGACGATGTAGAAGAGGATTATGAAATCGTTCCGCTGCCGATCAATCCTACCATGGCCCAGATCAAGAATCAAAAGGAGAAAAAACGGAAAGCAAAGGAAAATTCATGCCTTTTTCCGGTGCCTCATATCAACCATCTTCACAAGGATTATGAGTCTCAAATCAGCGAAAACAATTTGGGATTATTTGAAGGAGGAATATGATGGAGAGGAAAGAATAAGAAGCGTGCTCAATTTAATGAGGAAATTTGAGTTGCAGAGGGTGAAAGTGTCTGAGACAATTAAAGGATACACAGAAAAATTGTTGGGTATTGACAACAAAATAAGGCTACTTGGAAGTGCTTTGTTGATTCAAGAATTGTTGAAAAAATTCTGGTAACTATTATGAAGCGTCTATAATCTCACTAGAGAACACAAAGAATATGTCTAAAATCACTTTAGCAAAGATGGATGCCTTGCAAGCTCAAGAACAACGAAAGTTGATGAGAGAATATCGTGTTGTTGAAGGTGCTTTTTCAGCCAAGCATCATGACTCTGGAGGCAAAATAAATAATTTTTTTAAGAATCAACCAACAAGCAGTGAGAATTTTCCAAACAACCAAAACAATGACAAGGGTAGAAAATTTAACCCACTTTCTAAACATTTAGAAAAATAGATGACCCATCTTTCCGCAATGTTCAGATGGTGGGTGATTTTTTCTACCAATGTCCTTGTTGTGGTTGTTTGGATAATTTTCACTGCTTGTTGGTTAATTCTTCTTTAAAAAATTATTTCTTTTTTATCCAGATGATTGGTATGAAAGACACCTTCAACAACATGATCTTCTCTCATTGACTTTCGTTGCTCTTGGGCTTGCAAGGCATCCATCACTTCTGTCAAAGTGATTTTAGACAGATCCTTTGTGTTATCCAATGAAGTTATACCCCTTAGGAATGTTTCCGGAATGTTTCAACAATTCTTGAATTAGCAAAGGCACTTCCAAGTAGCATTATTTTGTTGGCAATACCCAACAATTTGTCTAAGTATTCATTGATTGTCTTAGACTCTTTCATCATCTGCAACTCAAATTCCCTCATTAAATTGAGCATGTGCATGCTTATTCTTTCATCTCCAGCATACTCCTTAAAATAATTAAAAATTGTTTTCGCTAATTTGAGACTCTTGATCCTTGTGAATATGGTTGATGAAACACCAGCAAAAAGACATAATTTTGCCTTTGTTTTCCTGGGTTTTGTCTCCTTATAATTATTTATCTGGGTCATGGTACGATTGATCGACAACAGAAAGACTTCATAATCCTCTTCAAAACTTTCCAAAGATCCAAAGCCTCTAGGTAAGCCTCCATTTTGAAAGGCCAGAGATCATAGTTTTCTCCATCAAAGACTGGAGGTGCAACTTGAGAGAAATTTGATTCAGCATCCATGTTCACAAGTCTGTAAGAAGATGGCTTAGATACCACTAGTTTTTTGGTACCAAAAACATGCAAAAGCATGTTTAATTATGGTTGAACCTTAAAACCTTAAACCAGTACTTTCATGAGTTTAATGACCGGTATGATTTTCTAAACATTGATGAAAATACAAGCATATTTGACTATGTTCGAGAAATTGGTTTGTCTTTCGATTTGGTGTGCTATTACAGAATTTGTAGAAATTGTATTGTGAATTTACGGAGGAATAATGTGATTGAGAGAATGAGGAGGACTGAGATGTTTTCGTTTTTAAATTTATTGGATTATATTGAAAATATTTTTTAGAACTATTCATTAAAAATTTAAATATTTATCTGATTGCGTGGGTTTCTTCCTTTGCTCGCGGCCAACATCGGTTAAGATTCTTGGCAGGCTTGTGGGGAGCTTGGTGGTGTAATTGGCTTTTGGATTCGCAACCATGGCCTTTTGATGTTGCTTGGAGGAACATAACTCACGATCATGATGCTTGGGTTCGCGGCTCCTGTTCGACTGGTATGTTGCTAAGCAACGTGTGGATCCCTCCTCCTCAAGGTACTGTTAAGTGCAACTGGGATGGTAGCTACAGGGAAATGGAGCAACGCATGGTGGTGAGGGGGTCATCCATGATCATCAAGGTCGTTGGATAGAGGGTTGTTTCGCTAGTGGAGATGATAGCAATGCGTTCCAGGCTGAAGTTTTAGCTTTGTTGGGCATCCTCAAGTTAGCTTGGGTCAAAGGCTTCCGCAAAGTTTATTGTGATGTCGACTGTGCTGAATTGGTTGCAACCTTGGAGAATGCATCTGCTATACAATTGCATGCAGAATTCCTAGTTCTCTTCGAAATTGCTAGCCTTTTGCAGCAAGCTTGGGAAGTCCACCTCTCATGTGTTCACATGGATAGTAATTTCGTAGCTGATCTCTTGGCCAAGCGTGGTGCTTGTGGGGTTTCTTTCGGGTTTTAGGTTATTGACAATCCGGACCTTGATGTGGAGTATCTTCTGGTGAAGGATTCTCTGTCCGTTCCTTAGCTATTTTGTTTCTTTGTTTGTAATTTTCCGATGCATCAAAAAAAAATTAAATTATAACAAATTATTGATGAAGAATATTTTTTTCGCCACTAAATTTGCCTCTATAAAATATGGTGGGGTATAGATTTTAGATAAGAACGGGATGAAATATAATTTTTATAAAATTTGAAGGGTAAATGTACTTTACTCTAGAATCAAAATAAAATAAATCAACCAACAAGATTTAAGAACGTCCGTAAATAGTTAAACTCCTTAAAAAATATATAGTCAAACTCCTTAAAAAGTACTCCTTGGAGGATGACATTAGCACCCAATATCCAACGCATCTAAAACCTGACACTTGACATCGAATTTTTGTAGGAGAAAGACAAGATAAGTGGCTTTGCGAATCAAACAGTGAAGGGGATATACACTATAATCAGCTCATCTTTTTCTGCAAGGAAATGGGATGCCCAGTTTTCCAATTATTGTGGCAAGGGGCTGCTGCACCTTCAAATGTCTTGGCATTTGGTTGGAGAGTCTTGTGGGGAGGAGTGCAGGCCAGGATTTGAGTGTATGAGGGGTGGGATTAAGGTTTTGATCTCCTTCTCGAGCTCAAGGATTGGGATTTGGTAAGCATTTTGAACTTGCCTCATTTGATGAGAATTCCTTATGTAATTTATTTATAAATGTATTGCATTTCTTTTCTGCATACAACTATTTGACTTTAGGTTGATATAATGCAATGCGTGCCTATGAACCTTACAAATATGCACATCAATTGTTTCTATTTACCCAATTTTGCTCCTTGTAAATTCTCTTCAGTTCACTATTTGCTAACCTTGGTGGAGACTGGAGAACACAAATTCACATCAATTGTTTAGCAGAACCCTTACTCTCAATAAGGAGTGTTTCTTTCTTTTCCCTGTTTTCTTTCTCGCCTCACATATCTTATTAATTTCTCTTTTTTTGTTCAATTTTTGGTTGATCCTTCAAAGCTTGTAGACGAGAGAGCAGAGCACTACCTAAAGAATGCTTTGGCTAGCCATTTTTCCTGACTTTCTGTTGGTAATTTTTTGTCCTTTACCTCTACTCTGTTTAATAGATTGAATTTGTTTAGCAGGTCCTAATTATGGAGTGAATAATTCTTAGTCTTTGGTTTTTGTTGGTAACAATTTGCTTCATATATATGCTACTTGTGATGATAATCATGAATAATGAAAAACGCACACCAGGTATTTGAGTTAATTTGCTTCATATATATGTAACTAATGCTGAGGTCCAACATATTAGATATAAATCCTCCTATCTTTGTTTCTGTCATTCTTCTAATGGTTACAGCATACATACTGAATTCTTTTTATTGTCTCCCTGCTTTCTCAGTATTCTGCCACCTATCCTTTTATGACATACAAGATGGAAAATTTTGTATTGCATTAGAAATAGTACCCTTTAGATTTTGTTTGGTTTAGAAATGTTAGACAATAATTTTTTAGCAATAGATGAAATATCAGAACAAGAGGTTGCATAGATTGTGAAGTTAGCCGTGTGGCTTTTACTCATGGTGCATAGCAAGTACATTTGGTGGAGTTGATTAAGAGTTTTTCCACACATTACAAATCCTGCATTATATGCCCAATTTATAGGCTTACCTTCACCGACCTTTCATTGTCAGTTCACATTTTCTCTAATTATTAGATTTATCTAGTTGCTTTCTAGAAGCATGAGACTAGTATTTTCTAGTGTTTGTATATCCTATAACAATCAAGAGTATTCTAGAAATTTAGCATCAATTCTTAACAGATTTCATAATAGTTCTGGAACAACATATTTACTTGTTGACTTCTTCATCAGTGGTGTTCCAGTATGGGGGCTATTATTGACTTTAAGAGTAGAATCATCTGGTTATCTAAAACACTCACCACTTTCAGCTTTTGCTAAGTAAGAACAGCTACGTGAAATAAATTGATATGATCTAATGCTCATTGGACGAGTTTTCTATTTTGGTATTACTTTTTATTTGTTATCCTCTTGGGTTTCGTTTGAGTATTAGGATTCTGTGATATTTTTTTTTCCCATTTACGTTCATAGCTCTGTTCATTGCAAGAGTTCTCCCCCCCCCCCTCTTATGAGAAATGATCTCTTGAAAAAATAACAAGTGTACTTTTGAAATTTAGAATCCCCATTGGGAGTCTGGTTTTTGCAATGCATTGATGTTTGTAGCATGATTTCCAGGATTTGCTACTCATTATGGTTTTGGTATTTAAGCTACCTGGGGTGAGGTTAGTGTGTGTCTGATTCATGTTTTAGCCGCGGGATCATATTTACTAAATTTATTTATTTGTTATTTCAGGTTTTCATCTTATTGTTCTCCTTTGCAGGTAGACATGATTGTCTTGATGGAAGTCAAGTTCTTGGCCTAGGTGATATTGGAGTTCATGGAAAACTTGATTCGGATTGGTTTGGCTTAAGAGAAACAAGTTTCTATTCATATTTACATCATGGGATATCGGTATCCACATTCTCCTAGTGCATTATCTCTAATATGCAGAGTGAAGGAATTCAGTGGTGGTGATGAACATGAATAATGTGTTGCAAAGGTCCAGCTCTCCATTAGAAATACTATGAAAAATTATCAGAACAGGTTCCAGCTCTACCAAAACCAGGCCTATGAATTTGCCCTTTACTTCTTGCAGGTCTTTGTGACTGGATTCTTTGTAAAACTCTTTTTAATGAAGGATAATTTATTAAGTAAATAAAAAACTTTTGATAATATTATTTTATCGGAATCTGATTTCAATTCTATTAATTCCAGGAGATAAAGTGAGTGGGTTTTAAGCTGTTGAAGGTAGTGAAGTAGCATAGTATTATGGGGGTTGTCCAACTTGGATCTTTCTTGCCAGTAAGTCTTTCTCATTTTTTCTGTATTTTGTAATAAACTTAATGACTGTTTCTATGATGATTTCATGGTGGAGAATGAGATTATGGTGAGATGTTCATAAAATTCTTCTCATCATCTTTGAATAAAAAATGAAATCTTAATCTATAAATCATAAATTTACGAGTCTTTTATAGGTTCTTTTGATATAGTTTGGCATGTTCATATGTAAAAGGTGATTGATAAGTTCTTTTGATATAGTTTGGCATGTTCATATATTTAGCCACTCATAGTCTTGCATTTAGCTTGTATTGATATCTAACCAATGCATCTGTTATCATGAGATTTTACATGAAAGGGAAGAAATGCTTCATATTAGTTTCAATTTGCTACTAACATATAACACTATTAGCTCCAAAATTTTGCTAGTTAGAGTTACGAGAATAGAAAATTTTATAATGTTTAGCTGCAGTTTAGTTGGTAAATAGCTAGAAGTTGGCTAGGAATTTGCTAGTGCTTTGAGGACCTATTAAAGTGCAAAACAAAGCTTTAAAATCCATTTTCTGGCTAGTATTGTTAGGCCTTAGTACGGTGCTCCCAGAAAAGTGTTGGATGCACTCCATGCAGCATGGGGCGGATTTCGGGAATTAAAGGCAGAGGAGAGGGGCGGCGCAACCGGTTTGGCTAGCAATTGTATGGTCGCTTTGGCTCCAAAGGAACCAGGTAGTCTTCAGGAAAGAGCAGAAGGACGCTGAAGTCTTCGATTTAGCCCAACTGAGAGTTTGGATCTTGTTGAACGCTAAATCCAAAACTCGAAAGCTTCCATTGTTCTGTCTATGAGTGGATCTCAAATCCCATCCATGTACTGCCTGGGATACCTTGAAGCTCCAATTGCTGGTAATTTTCAGTGAGAGGTTTGATCTTGCTCTCTTGCTAGAGCACGTTAATGATTTTGATCCTTCCATCCAAGCCCAATTTTTTCTGGAGGGAAGATTCCCACAAAATCTCTAATTTGTTATTGACATAACATAACATAACAAATTAATATCTCAATCTCACAATATTACGTTTAAAAAAACTCTTAATATGGAAATATGTCCTTGTTAATTATATTTACTTTATTTTTAATAAATAGCATACTTAACTATCGGATTTTAACCATTTAAAATGAATTATTTCCTTTTCAACAAATTTTTTTCCGTTCAAAAAAACTTATTTGTTTTTTTTTTGAATAATTTAATTTAAGTTATATGCAAAATATTTTTATTAAGAAGTCAAATACAGGATTTGATTTCACAAATCTTATAGTTGATTTTTTTAAATTAAATTTAGAATATTTGAGTTTGAATTTTAGATATTGTTACTTTTTCTAGCAATTCAAATCACAAGATTCAAGAGATAATTGGTTTTTTTTTTAAACAAGAGATAATTGTTATTATTATGGTATTATCTTTTAAAACAAAATCAACAGATCTTCCTCAAATTAAGATCATCGTCTGCGTTTTGACCGTCAAAAAAAAATCATCGTCTGCGTTTTGTCTCCATGAAGAAACGGAAAATGAAGGGAAAATCATCAGAGGAAGGAGTCGATAGGATCAGTGATATATCAGATGAAGTTCTGAGTCACATCTTGTCATTCCTTCCAACTAAGGAAGCAGTAGGAACATGCTTGTTGTCAAAGAGATGGAGACATGTGTGGGAGATGGTTCCAGCACTCGACATTAAACCAGAAAGCACCTTGGAGTACCACACAAACCTCAAAACATTCTTAAGGTTACGCAGAACAAAAATGATCACAAGGCTTCATCTAGAATGTGATATCCATTCGAGTCCTTTCAATTTCAATTTCCTAATAAGTAAACCAAGAAGACATTCTGATTGCTCCAATTATATTCAAGAATGGGTTGAAGAAGCGGTCGCCGGAGAAGTTGAACAAGTGAATCTCTCCCTGAAAGCGTGCCAGCGGTGCCACGAGGAGGATGATGAGGTCTCCTTCTCCCTCCCCATTAGTCTGTTAACCTGCACCACAATCGTGACCATGAAAATTGAGGGTTTGTTTATTCTCCATGTTCCTTCTTGTATTGAACTCCTTTCTCTCAAGAGCTTGCATCTCAATGTGCAAAAATGCAAACCCTCTTGCGGGAAGTTTCTGTCCGGATCTCCGGCCCTTGAAGTGTTCTACCTGAAGGAAAGAGACCTTGAGATTGAGCGAAACTCTCAAAGTAACCGCATCATCTCAAACAAAAGATCACACAGGCTTGTTATAGAAAGTGATCCTGGTTATGATTATGTCCAAGACTATTTGAAGGGTCATTTGAAAAACGTGGTGAAAGCTAAGGTATTTATCGAACTGCATAAAGTTTCCTCTAAAAAATTTCCCATTCTCAAAGCAATACGTAATGTTGAATATTTGTGCTTGTCTGATTGGAACCAAAGCAATTCCTATCTTGATGTTCAACAATTTCCCAATTTGCTTCATCTTGAGCTTGATCTTAAGAGCGATGGTGCGTTCATTCTCCCGGTTCTTTCTTCCGTTCAACCCCCCTCTCCCAAGAGCTTGGATGTTGAAGTGCAAAAATGTAAACGAGTCTCTTGTAAGGAATTTCTCTCCAGATCTCCAGCTCTTAAAGTGTTCTACCTGAAGCAGAAGTGCGGTGATGGGTTTGAGGAGTTGAAGATTGAGCGAAACTCTCACACTAACCTCATCGTCTCAAACAATCCATTACTCAACCTTGTTATACAAAGTGATGGTGGTTATGATTATGTGCAAGACTATTTCGAGGGTCAATTGGAAAACGTAGTTAAAGCTAAGGTATGTATGACACTGAATGCTGAAAGTAGTAAGAGTAAGGTTTATGAAGTTTATTCTCACGGGTTTTCCGTTCTCAAAGCAATACGTAATGTTGAATTTTTGTCCTTAAGTGATAAGAACGGTAGCATGGACGGTGTTTCCTTAGTGGACGGTGTTTCCTCCGTTGATCTCCCAAAATTACCTAATTTGGTTCAGCTCCAGCTTCATATTATACACCACTATTCCTCCTTATTTCTAAAGCTTATTTCTCGTGACTATTGTCCCAAGCTTGAAGTGTATGGTGTCAATCACATGCATTGGAAATATTGTGAACAACAAAAGAAATGGATCAACATGACTACATATGGGACTACATATGGGATGCAACCTCATCATTCTGGTAACCTATCATGGGGTTAGTAATTTTATTTGTTTCTATTGTTTTTCTTTTCCTTATATATATTTCAATGGTGAAATGAAATTGCTGAGAAGAATTATTTTTTTTTATCATTTTTTTGTTATCAATCACAGAAGTTTGAGTCTATAACCAGTTCTAGTGGACAAGATCGTTCATTATACAATAAATACAATTGCACAACTATGAAATAAGCTGATTTTTTTTAATAGTTGAACAGGTTGTAAAACAATGAGATTACCCAGTGATTTTGGAAGTGGACAAGGTCTGTGAGATAAATATAGTAGCTCTTCAATATTTGCAATTTAGTTTTGTCTTGCAATAGTTGCGCTATATCTTTAGTTGTCTCTTTTTCTTTAAAGAAGTGATATCTAGTTGCTATTTGTTTTGTTCGGCTGAGATGCAGTAGATTTTTTGTTTTTGTTATTGCAATTTTTGGTTTGTTGTGCCAAATAGATTATAGTAAGCACATCTTGTTTTTCTCTCATATCTTTAAGTGTTCTCTGTAGCTCTCCACTCACTCTACTTTTGTTGTTGATTGTGTTTTCTTCATGTCATCTACCGGAACAAGTCTGAACATCAAAAGATAGGATCAGGTGGCTCAATTACTATTGGTTCTATGTTTTTGTCTTTAAATTTCACTTTTGGCTTTGTAGTCACCGTATTGTCTTTAAATTTCACTTTTGGCTTTGTAGTCACCGTAATGCCTTTATTGCTTTTTTGCTGGTTTCATTTAAATATTTAGACCCATGAGGGATCTGTAGTTAAATATTATATTTTTATGACTACTTTGATTTTGTATTGCTGCACTAAAACCACAAGGGATCAATTATTGAGACCGGTTTGTGAATGAGATTAAGGAGGAATAGCTGGTTTCATTTAAATATTTAGACCCAACTCTCTGAGGGATATGTAGGGGATCAATTATTGAGACCGGTTTGTAAATGAGATTAAGGAGGAATAATGTTTCTTTCACACCTCTCTGAAGTGGAGAGAGGTAAAATGAAGAGAAATAGGAAGAAAATAAAAAGTAAGAGAGAGGAAGTATGAGATGTGATAGATGATAAAAGGTAAGAGATAGAAATAAAATGAGATGGAAATGAAGTGCTTAAAAAATAAGGTGTGTATATACCATTATTGCTTGAAGCTCAATTTGTTACAGTAGATTGATGGGCTATATAGCCTTGTGTTTGAATATAGGCTAATGAAATTAGGGATATCTTTTGTCAAGCTGCGGCTGAGCGTGAGTTAACTTCATAGTATCAATTCAATTGTTATGTGAGATAAAATGTTCTATACTTCTATTTATATTGCAGTTACTTGATAGGTACTTTTTAATCCACCTTCACACTCTGTTTGTCCTCCACAAGGCCGTGGAAGTGGAATCGTGAATAATATTTAATGTATTTAACGTTATGTTGCCTCTAATGTTTTTAATGTATGTATTTTTGGTGAACATCAGCTTAAATATGAATATGTAACTTATGATCATTTGACTAAGCTTGGTTCAACCAATGTGAGTGCTTTTAGTGTTTAGAGCTCTCCTTTAGTTGGGGCTATACCTCTTTTACAGACTAATGTGCTTGTCATGACCTTCTTAAGATCGTAGTTCTTTCTGCTTTTTTTCTTTGCTCTTGTTATAAAAAAATTTATGTAACTTCAAAACCAATATATATTAAATGTTACTTTAAGGAGATACGTATTGGGAAAATTTGTCTTTGAAAAGTAAAATTCATCAAAAACTTTAGGGGAGTATACTAGTTGAATTTGATGAATTTTTGGCCTAAACAAAGCCTATCAAATATATTTGGGTTTGGTAGGATTTAATTTTATGAGTTTTTACTTTCGGATTGGTCCGATCCAACCTAACGATGTTCGGGTTAGATTGGGTGGGTTGATCGGGACACTAGTACTTTTGTTGTTTGCTCGTGGTTGGATTTCAATGTTTGCATTGTTAAATCCATTATTACTCACTTGGGAGAGTATCTAATGTTAGTTCTCTTTTCTAAAAGAAAATTATGGAATATAAAAAAATGATTAAAAATTCAAAAAAAGAAATTGACGGAAAATGAAGCGGCTAGGACCGAAGTGAGAGAGAGTCGAGTGTGAAAGTATAAACAAGAGGAGTAGGGTGGAAATAAGTCAGGCGGCCCAACAGGGGCTTGAGGCTTGGCTCGTTAGAGGCTTGCTTTGGCTTGACTCGTTTATTAAAAAAGTTGGGCTTAAGCTTTTTAAAAGGCTTAATTGACTAAAAGACCAAGCCTAAGCTATCATAAAAGTCTATTTGGCTTGATAGGCCGGCTTGTTTATATGTTTACTTGGTATAAAACATAAACCCTAAGTCTCTAACGTAGATTAGAAGCCTATCAGAATTTTAGCACAACACAGGAGGCACAACAACAACAGACAAGCACGCAGACCGCAACCAGCACCACTGTGGTGCCCAAAGTCTGCTTGTTCTTCACAATCATGAGTAACGACCACCACCGTTTTAGAGAATTGCAGAGGTTTCTATTTTTATTTCTTTCTAACGCACGACTTTCTTCCAGATTATTATTTCTCTTTCCAATGATATATATGTTTTTTATTTATTTGAAAAGGAAATGCAATGATATATAAAAGGTCTATTAGCCCGCCGACCTATTAGCCCGTCAGTCTATCGATCTTCTTTAGATGAAATTGTCTAATATATGTTAAATAAGCTTTTAAGTAGGTTTATAGGTCAAGCCAAACTTTATAACAAGCCAAGCCAGACCTTAAAATTTGGCTTGTTGACAGGCCACAAGCCAGGCTTGGGCCATGAAAATACAATGCAGATCAAGCTTGGACCACGCAAAACTTGGCTTGGCTTGGCTTATTTCCACGCCTATAGAGGAGAGAAACGTTTAGGGTTTATACCTTTCAGTAATTTATAATTTACAATTTTATATTTTGTATCTTTTTGTACAAACATTTAGTATTTAATGGAAAAGAATTAAAAAAATTATTACTCCACGTGTACTGAGTTGGAAAATAATCCAACCCACCCAATATGAAAGGTATAATTAAACCCATTAGTATTTCATGGAGTATTATATATCTTTTTTTGTTGGATTATTTTCCAACTCAGTACACGAACTAAACATGTTCGGATTAAAGAAAATTCATCTGACTAGTCCCATTTGTTAAATTCAATCCATACTTATGTTATCAAATTTGTTCGGGTTGGACGGGTTTTGGGGATCGACCCGACTTATGTGCACCTCTAACAAATTTAATGGGACAAACGACAGATTAGCGATGAAAAAAATGGTAATTTCAAAGGCAAATAGCGACGAAAACATTCCCTCGCTGATATCGCAAGGTAAAACATTCTGCCACTATTATAATATTATTAAACAGTTAGCGACAGATTTAATATCCATGCGACACTACTTTCTGTAACGGATCGTCTTCCGTCGCAAATTTTATTGCTACCTATTTAGCAAGGGATTTCTCCCTTCTCTGATTTACTTTTTTTAGTAGCGTGCTAACTTGGCAGCGTATAGCTAACGGCCATACATAAGATGAATCAAGTATGCGCCATTTGAACTAATCAGCCAATGGTTTATTCAATTCTATTTTAATTGTTTTTAATAAATTTCATACTTAATTATCCGATTTCTCAACTCTAAAAAATTAAATTCTTTATTTCTAAATTTTGATGTTATTGAATTGTAGAATTTTTAGGACATTGCTTCAAAAACCTTGAAAACATAGTACCCTTCAGATTATTATTTAGACTTAAATAATTGAGTTGCAAAAGTTTAAAGATTTTGTTAGAAAAGAATTGTTGGCAAACATTTTAAATGGGTACCAATCCATTAATTTATCCGAATTTGAATTTCGAATCAATTTTAGAATGTTATACTGCTAGTTATTATTTTGAACGTGAAATCCTGTTCAAAAATTACTAACCTAATAATTGTCCAGAATTTGGAATTTGATATCTACTAAAATTAAAAAGATCATAGTTCTAAATATGATATTGTATTTACAATTTAAATCAATTCATATGCTATTCTTATATTTGATATTTTTTTTTGTTACATTCTTATATTTGATATTCGAGTTACTCTGTGCGCTAGTTGACTATCCAATATTGGCCGACCAACAGATGGGCCTTCCTTTAAGATGAGAACAACAGGGGTGAGCTTCACCTGAAATCAATTCCTAGGATTGAGGTTTATTGACTTGTTCAAGGCAAGGTTCGGCGTAGTTGAGTAACTTGAGTTGTTATATGTAATCTCCTATATAAGATTGAGGCTAAGCTCCTCTTCAAATTTAAAATTACCATTTTTCGTTAATTGATTTGTGTAAAATACTTGGTAGTCGGTAGTAACGTTTGTCGTTCGTTCATAGTGGTCATAGCTGCTCATTGTCTCCATGGAGGAAATGAAGAAGGGAAAATCATAAGGATAAGAAGGGGTGGACAAGTTACCCAATGAAATTCTGAATCACATTCTGTCATTTCTTCCAAGCATGGAAGTTGTAGCCACATGCTTGTTGTCAAAGAGGTGGTAACACCTTTGGGAAATGGTTCCAGTGCTGGAATTTCAATGGTTTCCATCAGAAGAAGAAGAAGATATGGCCAAGGAGGTCAACATGAAGATGAAGAAGAAGATTACTGAATTTCTTAGGTTACGTAAAACAAAAAAGATCACAAGGCTTCATCTAGAATGTTTAATCCATTCAAGTCTTTATCTATCCAATCTTAATAGCACTGGTGAGAGGAGCCACTTTGCTCCAATTACGTTGAAGAATGGGTTGAAGACGTGAATCTACGCCTGAAAGAATATGGGTGGTGCTTCCGCCGGAGGGATGTGGTCTCCCTCCCCATGCCTGTTACACTACTAAAAAAGTGATATTTTGTGATGGAATTTAGTGACGGATCAAAGTTCATAGCTATTAGTTCCCCATTAACGTACACCACAATCGTGACCATGAAGATTGAGGGTTGGTTTATTCTCTTTGTTCCTTCTTGTATTCAATTCCCTTCTCTCAAGAGCTTGCATCTCAACGTGCGAAAATGCGAACCCTCTTGTGAGAAAAGTTTCTCACCGGATCTCCGGCTCTTAAAGTGTTCTACTTCTATGTGAAGGAATGATAGGACTTTGAGATTGAGCGAAACTCTCGAAGTAGCTGCATCGTTTCAAACAATGGACTTCACAAGCTTGTTATAGAGAGTGATCCCGATTATGACTATGCCCAAGACTAATTGAAGGGTCATTTGGAAAATAAGGTCAAAGCTAAAGTATACATATAACTCTGCATAAAGTTTCCTCGCCTGAGTTTCCCATTCTTGAAGCAATATGTAATGTTGAATATTTGCCCTTGTCTGATTCAAACCAAAGCAATTCCTATCTTGATTTTCGATAATTTCCCAATTTGCTTTATCTCAAGCTTCATCTTAAGAGTGATGTGGTCTCTCTTCCCATAACCTTGTTCACCTCCACCACAGTCGTGACCATGAAGATCGATGGTTCGTTCATTCTCCCCGTTCTTTCTTCTGTTCAACTCCCCTCTCTCAAGAGACTATTAGTCTGCTAATACTATATTGTCATGTGAATGTTGTTTAACAACGATATCTATTTTGGTTATTTGTTAAAAGGCGATAATAGAACCGAATTACACTAAGCATTATCTATTTTGTTAATCTTTCAAGACAAACCTCACTGTACAAACCACGGGCAATGGTGCTAGTACAATACAATTGCACCACTTATGAAATTATTAGATATATCTAGAACATGTTACATTAACTGGTTTTTAGAGTTTCTGAGTTTCTCTAGTTCTAGCACTCCTTCTTGATACAATTTCTCGAACTTCAAGTGTAGCTTGTAGTTCTTCAAACCTTGGTATCGATAATGCCTCTATAAATATATTTCCAATTTGATCTTCAATCCAGTAATCAGGGCAGTGTCTAGATAATTTGGGGCCTAAGGCGAAAATATCAAATTTATTTTATTTTGGCAAGAATTTTGAAAATGTTTAACGTATCATATAAATTATTAAATTTTATATTAATCTTCTAGATTTTCAGAGCTGCGAAATCATTTATTAGAGTTTTATAATAAATATTTCTAACATTTCACTTCAACAAATAAGATAGTTAATTATTCAATCTAACTTATAACAATATTGCTGATTTAACTAATTTTAATTTTGAAAAACTTCTTTTAACAGTAGAAATCGTTACGAGAATCGACAATAACATTTGATAGAGAACATATACATTTGGAAAATAATCTAAAATTTTAATAGAACTTGAAACGTAAGGAATAAAACATTGAGAGATTTTATAACAGTTTAATATCAAGTAGCTTATTTGATAATTCACGTCAAGATAGAAACAACTGATTTTTTTAGAGAAAAAACAATGAGTGAAACTACAAATATATAAGTAGAAAAAAAAACCAACGATTACAAGTAAACACAAATAATTTTTTAATTTTCAAATGTAAAAATAACGGGTATTTTACTTATTAGTTTTTTGAAAAATGTAAATTTGATAATTCAAAACACTATTACTAATAACTGTTAAAGTTACACTTCCCACAATTTCATTTCGAGTTCCCACATCTCATTGCCCATATTGCAGTTAAGATACATGAGTTTTCACTGTTCCGTTATCCTTTTCAAGTCTCAATAAAATAGACTATATAGGTAAAATAAAATTGGGGCCTTAGGCAATTGCCTAAGTATTGTAAAGCTTTACACGACCCTGCCAGTAATAGTCGAGATTTATCTCTTTAATTGTCTCTTCTATGATGAAGTGGTATTTGATTGTTATGTGTTTTGTTATGCTAAGATGCACTAGATTTTTTATCATTCAATTGCTGATTTTTTTTTATAAGCAAATGCATTACTTATGGCGCAAGGGGTGCCCCAACTCAAAACAAAGAAATAACAGCCAGCAAAGCATAGCAAACTCAAACATACAGCAGGTAAAACAGAGAAGGATAACAGAGAAGCAAAGGGAAAAAAGACTTAGAAAAGATATGGGGGCTATACAATTCCGACAGCTTTACTTTACAATAAAATCTTTTCCCCTCATAAATCCAACCGCTATGCAATCAAATGTGCAGTACACCTCCAAGATCAAAAGGAATTCAAAGAAACTAGACAATTGCAACCAGCTTCTTACTATCACGATTCCAGACTTCCTGCACAAGCTATCTTTCATGTCTTTCCATTTACACCATGCATAGGCACAGACAAGGGATTGTTAGATTGTACCAGGTGATAAAGGTTTTTTCCTCGTTGTTTGTACTGCTTTTAGCTAAACCTTTATGATTCAATCATAGTAAAGCAGATACGGGTTTATCGTCCTCAGGGATTGTGTGAACATTAGTTCCACCAGTTAAACATTGATCTGAGCGGATACAAAGATGTTGGATAAATTGTTTTTATGGTTTTGAATATAAGGAAAGCGGTAAATGAATGTTTACAGGGATAACAAAGAAGAAAACGTATTTAGAATGCATTCCCCTAATCCTCTAATTTCTTTCAACTCAAACACTTTTGCAATGGTTCATTTCATTTACGATGCCGAGAGTTATCCACCTAACTATTCCTAGCCTAGGTGAATCTATCAATTGGAATTCCTAGACGTAATCCCTTACCATCTAGAAAACCCAAAAGGAATAATATAACTCAAGTTCTCTCTCAAAGACATTCCCAATGATCAATCTATCCTAAGACAAGGTATCCTAGGCTTGCGAATCTCCGTTCTCACCCGGAAACTCCTGTTAGAACTCAGAACCCCACCTGTCACGTGGAAATCCACTATTGCTCTTACCTAAGATAGTCTCACCTTAAGACAATTGGTTCAGTGAGTGGTTTCTTTCTTGAACCGGACCCGCAATTATCTCCCGATCTCATGCTAGTCCTCGGAAATCTAACGCAAATCACTGATACTTGAAGCACATAAAGCAAAACTTGAACAACGGTGTTGTAACCTAAGACATAGGTGCATACTTTCATTGAACTGAGCATATACAAACTCACAACAATCTCCCGATCTATTGATGAATTAGTAAAGCTCTTTGGATTATCAATTGATTGGTTAGAAGCATGAAGCATAGATAGAAACATCATACATGAAAGATTACATTGACATCAATGAATGAGTTTAGAACAAATCAAAGAATCAAGTTTCAACAATCTAAATACAAAAATAGAAACAACAAGTGCAAGGGATAAGGAAGAAAAGATGAAACCCAGAAGAACGGCGAAGGATCCACGGCGATAGAAGCTTTCCCAAGCTTTTCATCGCCTCCGAGAGGTTGTCACGGTCCTTCGGCGGTCGCCGCCATGCTCCGGAGCTTCAATCCATCAGTCCTAAACCCAGGGACCTCTCCTCCATGAAGCCCAAGCTCCCTTGATCTGTTTTGGTGCCAAAATTTGAGAGAATTTTGAAGAGAATAGGAGAGATACTTCAAAAATCTGATTTCTGGCATTTTATATGTGTTTGAGGCGGCCACAGGGTGCTGGGCACTCATTAGAGGCCGCCGGGCGCCCTGCTTCCTTCAGCATTGGGTTTCTTCAGCTACTTGGGCGCTCAGCGCCCCTTTTTGGGTGCTCAGCGCTCTGCAACTCTAAATAATCAATTTTTCACTTTAAACTTGGATTCTTCATGAATATCTTCCCTGCATCAAAAGTCCAAGTTAAGCTCATGGAATATATAATATTTATATTATTTCTAAGTTAAAACTAAGTACTTACTAAATCAATTACTTTGGGGATAAAATGATAAAAAGTGCAAGCATACAAGTCAAATAAGTTCTTAAAATGATATTCAAATATACGCAAAATGAGCACTTATCACCAGGCCTCAAAATTAGATTCCTTCCAGGCATGTAATTGAATTTGAGATCCATTCATAGATGGAAGAACTTTACACTATGTTTGGTATCAGTGACTTTGAAGAGAGAGATGTCCAAGAGAGAACTTGACAAGAAAGAAGGATTCTACCTCCGTTTGGTTCCATTTACTGTAGCAAAGAGGGAACTAGCACATGTTAGAAAAGACACTTTTTGGGGTCTGCTTAAAAATCGAAGAGATGAGAAGAGGCTTGACGACTTTGTTTTTTTCCTTATTTATCCCTGTATATCTAGGATACAAGTGTCTTTTGAAAAAAAAAATTTATCTGATAATTGTTATCCACCTCATTTTCTCTTCTATTTTTATCATACTAAGCAACCTATAAATCCACTTTATTTCTCACTCATTTCTCTCTACTCAATTATCTCTTCTCTATCTCTCTCTTCTCTACCAAACAGAGTGTTAGTTTTGCAATTTAGCCGATAGCCATTTCCACGCCCTTACTTTTGCTGATTATAGTATAACTAGACAATACTCCAAGGACTAAATTATAATTGCTGATTTGTTGTGGCAATAGATTGCACTAAGTTCATTTTGCTTGTCTCCAATATCTTCGAGTACTTGTGATAGCTATATAGTCTTACTTGTTGCTTCAGCACTTGCCCGTTACTATGCTTTTGTTGTTGATTCTGCAATTGTAGCTTTATCTTAGATGCCCATGAGAAATTTTCCAATCCAAGTGAGAAAGCATAGCCAGAGGGGGTCACTTAGAGGAGTTTTTTTTTTTTTTTGAACTGCACTTAGAGGAGTTATAACTATTTGTTTTTGAAAAATAGATTATAGTATAAAATTATTTATTTATGAGCAATTATATGAGGCATCATGTTAAAATTTGGTTCTTCTATATATTGTTTTGCGTAATTGCACTTTTAATCCCAATTTATATCTCTTGTGTGAAACTTATCGCCAACAAAAAAATTATCTCAATTTTGGTATCCACTTATACCTCTTCCTTCCCTTCTTCGACTTCACATCAGCGAAATCATCGTGTCACTTTCCCTTTTATTTTTCTCCTGTGGATTTCAGATCCAGGTATAGAATTGAGGGAATTTTTGAAATTGGCTCCGCTATGTAGATTAACTAGAACTGGATTCATGTTTGTTGATGATGTGTGTTGACGAGGGACTGAAGAAAAAATACAACCAAGAGATTTGATGTGTGTTGAAGAGGCTTGGGGAAAATTAATTTTTCTGGGTTTGGTATTCTATGTTTCTGGGTTTGTTCTTCATTTTCTGGGTATGTGGTGGTGGTATCTCATTGACGGAGATGAGAGCAAAAGTGCAAACTCCCTTAAAACTTATTTCATTAAAATATTCATTAAATTAATTAAAATATTATTTTTTAATGCCATGTCATCAATTCCATAAGTTTCAGGGAAACTAAAAGTGCTAATGGAGGTATAACTAGTGGACCAATTTTTCATGTGTTATAACCAATCAACAAAATAACAATTTTTATAACATGAACTATTAGTGCGTGAAATTGATGCACTAAGAACATATATATATATCGTGATATCCATTATCCAAACCAAGAAAAAAAAATAGAAATGAAGAGAGTACATAAGGAACCACAATGAAACAAATAGGTTGCAATATGTTAACTTGAACTGCAGCAGCCTCCAGCCGAGGCAGAAGGAGATGGTCCAGGAATTCCAGAACCCCCCACTGTTATTCCATTAGTGTTTGATACGTCAATAACTCCATCCTTAATCTTTTTGTATATTGCTGCAGCTGTTTCCACAAACGCCTCTTCAACATTCTGAGCAGTTTTCGCAGAAGCCTCCATGAAAATCAAACCATGTTCCTTCGCAAACAGCTTGCCTTCTTCTTCGGTCACAGCCCGTCGGCGATGAGCAAGATCACCCTTGTTTCCAACGAGCGTGATCGTCATATTTTCATTTCCATTCAGCATAGCGTCTTCCAACCAACTAGCCAAGTGCTCGAATGTCTCCCTCCTTGTTATATCATAAACAAGAAGCGCGCCCGCCGCGTTTCTGTAATAAGACCTCGTGAGGGATCTGAAGGTTTCTTGACCGGCCGTGTCCCATATTCGCAACTTGACTGGCTGGTTGTCTATCGTGATCGTCCTCACTCCGAGTTCAACACCGATGGTCAAGTCATGGACAGGTTGGAAGCGCTTGCCGGTGAACTGGAGAGTGAGGCATGATTTTCCAACCCCGGTGTCGCCGATGATGATGTAGTGGAAGAGGTACGCGTAAGACATTAAGAGAAAGGGAAAGACACGCGGATAGCTTAAGTACTAAAAGCTGAAAACATTGTGGAGGGGAAGATTGAAGGATCAAATTTCAGAAGGGATTTCACCCATAAAAATCAGGAAAAGAAAGGACAAGGGAAAGAATTACCCGCAAATGAGAGTCGAAACAAAATCTAAATCAAATTTATAAACAAGCACCCCTTCCTTCTCACATAATTTATCAATCACATAATTTCGAATCTAATTGAGTATTATAGTACGTGTACCATATTTAAATGCATATTAAATTATATTTAAAATTTTACATATCTTACTTAATTACGAGATTTTTGAGCCATCTCAATTCTCAAGGCTAGGTGTTGAAGGATTTCGAGGAAAAGCTAAGTCTATTAATTCTATTAATTTTGAATTTGAAATTTGATATTATTTTATCTGCTCAAATTCAAAAGATTGTTGTTATAACTTATAATTGTGATATTATGATTATTATCTTTTAAATTAAAAATCATGCAAATGTAATCTATCGATTTCAATATTTCCTACTATAATAAAAATATTTTTTTAATTAAATCAAACCAAATAGGAATATAAAGAAGGAAATATATTGTAACAAAAAAAAAAGGAAATGTTGACTTCCTCTTGTAATAAAAAAAAATAAAGAAAGAAGGAAATATTATTTGATTTGTGCTAAATATTTCAATTCCTATTTGAATCGGTAATTCGAGTGTTTTGAGAAGAAGAAATTGACGACACACAAAAAAAGAAAAACTTGGGTTGGGAGCTTTCACGCATAAGTAACAACGATGAAGTGGAGAAAATCAGGAGAGAAGGTGAATACAAGTTAAGTGGATCGCAGAATTCGACAAACACGGTGCTTGAAGCAGTTACGTGAAAAGCGGGCACGTGTGAGCACCCACGATGCAATAGAAACGGTTAAGAGCGTGTGCCTTCACCCACGACTCAGGCCACCCACGATGCAAGCAACGGTTGGAATGCACCCCTCCCCCACGATGCAAGAAGCTTCTGAAGCAAGTAAAGGATCGTGGATCACCAAGCCCACTAACATGTTCAGCAAAAGAAGGAAAAACCGTCAAGGAGGTGTGAAGCAATGGAGTACTATAAATAGGAGAATATCATTCAGAAGAAGGGGTTCCCAACTCAACTCCAGAAAACTCATTAAAAAGCTCACATGTTCGCATCAAAGAGACTCCAGAAGCCTAACGTGATGATGAAGGAGTATGTTGCAGAACCAGCCATTTACAATTCCTGCACTTAACGCTTTCTAGCTCGTTGTTTTGTTCAAAGCTTCCTTTTGTTTTTGATTTCCTGTCGATTTCGTATTTGATGTAACTTTCCTTGCTTTCAATTCGCATTTCTTGTATTTTGCATTTTGTTTATTGAAATCAAGTTTCCAGTCTCTTTAAGTTCTTAATTTTACTTGCAAGTTAATCGTTTATCAGTGTTGTCGAAAAACACCATCTCACACACAGTACTTTGGCAAGACGTTTTCCCAAAAGAACCCCTTACTCTTAAACTTTTTCAAAAGGGCCATTAATTATGTTTCTAACTTTATCGTCACTTTCAAAAAAATCTTTAACATAAAAAAAATTCTTACTTATAGTTTTATTTTCTATCAATACTTTTATTTTTTGAGTTTAATAGTTGTGCACTATTATTATTAGTGTAAAACATTTTTACACAGAAATCCAATAACTGAATGTCACATATTTAAATGCATTTATAATCCTTTTTATTTCAACTATATTAAAAGCTTATTTTATGACTTGGCAACCTATCATTGGATGTCTGTGTAAAAAATGTTTACATTAACGGTGCATTATAATTAAATTCTTATTATTTTCATTAATTAATATTAGGATATATATATAATATTAAGACATTTTTAAATTATATACTTTTTTGTTTATGTTAATTCTCATTGTTAATTTTATTTTATTTTTTTGTTACAAGGAGGAGCTAAGGCCCCGAAAACAAGTGACTAAGAAACACTAGACCCTAGTAGAGGGTGAGAACGGGAATTCAAGTCCCGATGCAAGATTCCATGACATTCACCAAAGGGGGTATAAGTTCCAAAAGTAATAGATAAACCTACTTTAGCTAGATAATCAGCTAAAGAGTTGCACTCCCTTGGAGAATGTTGGATAACAAGATGCCCATACCCTGCTACCAACTGACGGATATTCAAAGCAATATCCTCGTACTGATTCGATGACACATCTTGGCCATTGAGATGATTAACTAGGCCAATGGAGTCACTCTCGATGATGACTTATAGGGGAAATCGAGACTGATGACCAAGTCAATTGCTGACTGCACCGCAAGAGCTCGATGAGGAAAACGTTAGGAGAGACTAGATCACCAAGGTGGCGACTAAAGCCAACTACCCACGCACCCTCAGCATCACGCACGACCCCACGCATTGTAAATTTTTTTGACATTAATTCTCTTTGTTAATTATGTCAACTTTTAGATTTAAATTTATTTGCATTATCATTATGATTTTACCCGTTAAATATTTTTACAACGTCTCTACTCTCTAGTTTATCTTTTTGTGATAGTAGTTGGATTCATTTTGAAGATATCTTTGATTGAAAAATTAGAAAGATTTATAGAACCTGAGAGAACCCTATATCTCTAGTATTTTTTTTGGTCCATTGGAAAGATAAATTGCATCCTCCAAGAATTTATCCCTAAATCTTCCTCTTCCAACTCAAATATGTCTCAAATTTTACAACTTGAGCTATTATTCAAGAAATACCTTTGTTTGTAGAGCGATTAATTTGCATTAATAATGTGTGGGGAAGAGAGAGGTAACTACTGATACAAAGTCACAAACAGCTAATCAATTCTCCATTATTCAAATAGGAGACTTTTATTGGAGTTTTTTTTTTTTTCAAATTGGAGTTTGATTAAATATTAATAATGTTTTCGAAAACCGTTCTCAATTTAATTTTTTAAAACTAAAATGACTGAACAGTTAAAAGATGTTTTCTGTTTCAATTTTTAGTTTTTATATAATAATTTTTTAATATTCAAAAACATCTAATTCAAACTATTTTTTCTTGAAAAGCAGTTTTCGAAAACAGTTTTTAAACACAGTTTTAAAAAACTGTAATCAAATCGGTCCTAGTTCCCCCTCTTCTCTCATCAATATCAATATCAATCAATATATATTAGAAAAGAAGAACTCCCATCTGGCTGATTTAGTGACGTGTCACTCTCACGTTAATTCTTAGTGACGTGTCATTCTCACGTTAATTCTCATAAAAAAAAATTCACGTGTCATTCTCAAGTTAATTTTGATAAAGCAAATACATTTTTTTAATTTTAGATTTGATTAGGATTTAGGTTGATTATTTCTTGATTTTATCTTGATTTATTTTTAGAGTATTAATTAATTTTTATGGTATTTTTATTGAATTTTCGGATTTTTAATTAATTCAGGATTTTAATTAATACTCCAAAAATAAACTTTTTCTTCACCTAAAATTTATTTACCGACTTTTTAAAGGTAATTTTAAATCTGAGAAAAGGTTTTATAAAACATTAAAATTTTAAAAGATTTGCTTTAATTATCTAAGATTTACCTAGATTACTCCTTACTAATACTGCATCAGCCATCTCCTCCCCTATATGCCTCTACTGTGAACCGGTTGACATGGAGGAAAAATGAGGAAGATCACTCGAGTATGCAACTTGCTTCATGTGATGCTGATAATTGTGTAGTGTTTGCCATAATTATTGTTGAGTAATTAGATTATTTTCCTCATCCTCTTTTGATATATTTGTTAGAATATTCTCAGGTACGTCAAAATTGTGGCTCATCCGAGAATATTTCTTCATCATCCCTACTGTTCTTCATTCTTTTTAATTTTTTTTTGAGTTTTAACCACTTTCTCTATCTTTTTAATAATGGTCCCTGTGTGTCAGATCAAATTTTATCAAATAAAGAACCGTGAACTGCTGAAGCAGTTGAAACAACTTCCATTTTCAGGTACTACTTTCATTCCCTGATTTTCTTAATCCTATTGTGCCGCCACCATGGTAATCAAGTTTGTTTCCTTTATGGGCAAATTGAAAATTGAAATGATGATTAAAGAAACTTAATTATCAGTATCAATTAGTAATAATTGAACAACTTCGGTTGTGTGTGAAATCCTCCCTACTATTGCTTATTGCAGGACCTTGCCTAAAGTTCATTTGCACTGAACTATGTCAAGAACTAAATTCTATTATGTTCTCATACCTATTTTTAAGTCAACTTTTTGACCTATGATGTTTTATTCTCTTTTTTTCTCTATTTCATTAGTTGAAATTTCAGAAACAATTAGAGCTAACTGAACCATGTTACTTACTGATGTTGTTATGCTTTCATTTCTAATATTGCAGATGAGTTTGTTTCAATTGCATTTTGTGTTGGTCCAAGGTGGCTGCTAGGAAGCAACGTTATCCACCTTCTTCTGTAAAATTAGCTACTTATTATATCTATTATGTAGACATAATTTCTTTTAATCATATATGGAGTTGATGGTAGTTGCTTCCAGCGTCAATATGTAAATACATATGTTAAGGATAGGTTTGGCAAAACATTTCTATCAATAGTGTTGTCAATTCAAAATTAGTATAAGCAAGATAAAGAAGCAATTTAAAATCACCCAGATTCTGGAACTGGTTAAACTTGATCAAGTTAGTCAAGCATTTACTAATTCATGAGAATGACCACCTCAATCTCTAATCTTTGATTCTACAATTACTTTTAAGTTTTAAGAGTTGCAAATAAATAGAATAAAAAAATCTGCAAAGAGTACTCTAACTTCTTTTTTTCTATCTATGGAACTTACCTTTAGAACTTCAGTAGGTGTTCTGTTTTTCCTCATACACCAATTCTGTAAAAACGACTTCGGGTTTTTTGTTGATTAATCTCCATTTATGTACTCAATGGTCAATTCTTTTACTTACATCAACCATGTAACTATAGGATGGTCCAGCAGTGCACACTCATTTACCAAAACGCTCCAATTCTTTAAGTGAAACACACAAGTTTAAGCCCAACTTTATTTTTCCTTTATCTATTATTGTCATATAAGAGTAAACATCAAAGGTCTCATATCACTTTCCCAATATAGATGTATCAAACAAAGTAGTCCGAGTATAAAATATATACAATGGACATGATCAATTGATCACAGTAGTTCAGACTACTCTTCGGTTCCTTCACAATCCTTTATGATTTACCTTTCACAATCCTGATTTGTGCTACTATCACACCCTTTTTTTCTAAGATTAATATGTGTTCTGAATGCTTTATTGGTGATTTCTTATATGTATGCTTTGTGTTATTGTCTTCATGTTCATGAAGAATGTGAAACGATTTTCTGTTGATTTGGATTAAGCTTAGTTTGATGTATCAAATACAATAGACATATTCCCCGTGCAACGCACGGGTAAAAAACACTAGTAGGACGACGAATCATGTGAAACTTTAGCAAATCAAAATTATTTAAATTTTAATAGATTTTTAATTTTTTAGTTTAAATTTAATTATATTAAAAGAGGTTGGGTAAATCACCTAAGATTTATCTTGAGTAAAATCACCTTATCTTAGGTAACCCAATATCATTTTAACAAATTTCATAGAATATTTTAGTTCATAACACATGTCAAAATATTATTTATCCACCATAAACTAAGGTAATTTTGTTCAACATTTACCTTGGGTAATTTAAACAACCTTAGAAAACATTAACTACAAAGAAATTATAATGAAAAATTTACAAGTTACAGTATAAAATAATTTGGATAAAATACATAAAATTGTTTTATGTTCATGCAAAATTTATTAGAAGAGAAAGCATATTATATATTTGATTGTCAGCTAGTCAGCTGTACATGTTAATGTTAATTCGCATGCTCTCAGGTTGTGTATTCATATGTTTCAAAAAGTTGTGTATTGCTTATTTTCTAGCTAGCTTGATGAGAAGACTATTTATGAGATTATATTCATGAGAAAACTATTCCTTTTTCAAAGTTACACCTATTCATGAGAAAACTATTTATTTCTTTTGAAAATTAGACGGGCTAGTAGTCGCATCCCATTTGCGTGTATTCATGCTTATTTTCTCATATTACATTATAAAAGTGGTTTAGAACTTGAGATAATGTCTAAACCATTTCATAAAATATATTTATTTCATACTAGTTTTTTCAATGATAGGAAGGATTTCCTCTAGATATATATTAAAAGAGTGCACTACAAAAGTAAGATTCTGAAAATTTACAATAGGTTTGGATAATGGGCGGTCCCCCAGTAAATTTCTTTCCAGTTAAAGGAAATTGCTCCCACGAGAAAGCAACACGCACAATTAACGATTTTTAGTCATAACACAAGCAATCATAATCACAAATGCGCAACATTGTTGTCAGCTTATCTGCTCTGAAGTATGCAGAAGGAAAGTTTTTGATCTCAAATGCGCAACATTGTTGTCAGCTTATCTGCTCTGAAGTTTGCAGAAGCAAGGTCTTTGATATCTATAATTAAGCAAGACCACGCCCCTGAAACTGACGCATTCAATGGTACATGCAATAGAGGTTATATAGTAGCATCCCATACATTATTTTTCTCAGCCTCTTCTTGTCCTAGGCAGCTAGAAAGATTTCGGTTAGCCTTAATAAGATGTAAGCGTCTGCCAATCTGAGCGATTCTAGCTTTGCACAAATATTTCGAATCGGGTTTGAACCAGGCTGCTGCTGAAATTACGAACAACGATGCCAGAAAAGATGGAATAAGAGCAGGCAAAAGTTTTCGGTTAAGTGTGTTTCTTGTAACAATTGATTCAAAAGTTGTTGTGCCTTAACAAGATCTACTTCCACCTTTTGAACCTGAATCAATATGCATCGCAAGAGCTTTCCATGCAACAGGTTTAGAACTGGATGGTTCAGTTCTTTCTCATACCTATCCATCAATATTTTCATCATTTCCTCATTTGATGGCCCTTGAGGAATTCTTTACCATGTGTCTCTTGCATTTTATGCAATGATTGAATGCTCAATTGCACGTTTTCAAAGTCTAACATGATGTGGGGTTTGGCAATTCCTTCTTGGGTCGGCAGTAAATTCTTAAAAAAAGTTAATGGCTTCTCTTTCAGTTCTTCTGAATCTGCCCTCAAATGATTCCTTATTAGCCAAATTGAGCATGTTGATAGGCTAACAACAAAAATTGTGTAAGGCAACCATCGTTGCATCATAAGCGTAGGTGGTCTTTAAAAACATAAAAGAATCAACTTTCTTCCACTTCTTGGTTAAGGAAATCAATCCTCTTCCTATTTCTCCGACTTGTTCATTTACATCATTAGCAAACTTCATATCAACAACTGAATTCCCTAATGATAAAAAGACAGATTCTATTGAATCTAAGAACCAGACAAGGTCACATCCTGTTGGGTAATTTTCCCAAGTCTAGCAGTCAAGGTCGTGTATAGAGATTTTGAGGCCTAAGGCGAAAATGTTAAAGTGATTTTGTTTTGACAAGAACCTTGAAAATACTTGATATATTACATAAATTCTTAATTTTTTATATTAATCTTCTAGTTTTTTAAGTTGCGAAATCATTTATCTGAGTTTTATGCTGCAAAATAAATAAAAACTATGAATAATAGAATCAGGAACACAATGAATGAAACAATGTGTGATTTTGCAACACTTTGATGTCAAATATCTCATTTGATAATTCACTTCAACATAGAAAAATAAAAAATAAAAATTCTTTTTTTAGAGAAGAAATAATGAACGAAATTTGTGAAGAGCAAACTTTTAAACTACTATAGATACATAAAAAATGAAAAATAATTGTTAGGAGTAACACAATTTTTTTTTTCAATTTTGAGAATGTAAAAGTAAAAGATATTTTATTTACTTGTTTTTTGGAAAATGAAAATTTCTAATACAAAATACAAGTACTAAATACTAATAACCTCTAAAGTTGCACTTCTAAGTTCTCACGTTGCGTTTCATATGTTGCCATTAATATTACCTAATTTTGTATTGTTTTATTCACTCTCTTAAATCTCAGTAGTATATTCTGTAAGACCCGGTTTTATGGCATATTACTTTAATAATAATATTAAATAATATTTTGAGAATTGTTTGTGTGATATGTGATATGATGCCTTTATAAATGACAATTATTTTATTAGGGACATTATTAGACCTTAATAATGTCTAGATGACGATGTACTCGTCATTATGAGCATTTTGACTGTAATATTGCTAGGGTTCTGCGACAGCGACTTTTAGGTCAAAATCGGCCCGACATGAGTGATGTGTTGGCGAATCGAGTCGACGATGACGATTTCGTGGGCCGCACCTTATGGGGAGGTGCTGGGCATGATTTTAAGAATATTCTAGGAGAGAATATTCCTTGGTTTTATTTTTGAAGGTTTTATTTAAATAAAATGAGGTTTTATTTAAATAAAATGAATTTAAATAATTTTAACCTATGGTTTAATATCAAAATTAATTCTGAAAATATTTTTGAGATATTATGGAGCTGGTGCACGAATTTTTGGAGCCAAAATTATTGATAAGGATTTTTTATTTTAAAATTGAAGTTTTGGGTGCATTTAGGAGGGAAATGATGCATTTAATGCATTAATTATTTTGGGGTTTTTATTTAAATTATTATTTTAAACATTTTTGGTGAAAATATGAGCATGGAGAGTGTGTGGTCGGCCAAGACTTGTGGAGGAAGGAAAAAGAAGAATTTTGCAAAAAAATTCCTTTTCTAGCTAGGTTTTATGAAGGAGAGACATTAGGGATTTGATTCTTTGACTTTCTAATTGATGGGGGATTGATTTCTAAATTTTTAAAACTTTAAGGGATCTCTCCAAATCTGATTGGAAACCCTTGTGATTCAGATTTAATTATTTTAAATAATTAGGGATTTAAATGCTATTTTTTGGGGTTTAATTAGGAAATAAACCTAAATTTGAGGGCTAAATGTGGGGAGCTTGGAAAGCTCTAGAAACCCTGGGTTGGGCTGAAGAAAGTGGCGGCCATGGGCCTCACTTGGAGAGGAAGAAAAGCAATTAATGCTTTGCTCTCACCTCTCACTATAAATAGAGAGCTCCCCCTCTCATTTCTTCACACCAAGAGCTCTCCTCTCCTCTGCATTTGTGTGAGCTCTCTCTCCCTCCCTTGTCTTTATTTTATTTTTCTTTTTCTTAGGTTAGTTTAGTTTCTAAGCCTTGAGCAAGGTCATTCTCAATATGCTCTGTGGTTGCAGCTTAAGCTGATCTGCCAAATCCAGAAGATAATGATTTTAATCAAGTTGCTTAGAGATGTTTATCAATCTGAGGGTTTTCTTAAAGAAGTTCTTGATGTTCTTATGACCTTCAAACAAAGGATTTTATAAAGGAGGTTTTGATCTTGGGAGGATTGAATCTATGCGAAACTTATGTTTTTTCTTCGAAAGTTCTTCAAGTGTTCTTACGATCTTCAAGCAAAATGTTTTAGAAAAGAATGTTTGATCTTATGAAAGAAATGATTTTGGATTTTCAAGGTTTTTGGGGCGAATTTCGTGATCAACAAGGGGATGGGCTTATGATCGATTCAATTGTCCGATTAGTAACGTTACTCTGTCCGTTCGTTGGTAGGAAATTTCCAAGTGTAGATCTAGCTTCAAAGAGCAACCCGAGAGTTCTAGGAAAGCGTACCTTTGAGGTAAGGGCACTTCGGCTATGATTGATTGTGATTATATTATTGTGAAATGTTAAGGACCTTATGATATATGAATATGCTAGTAAGGGCACTTCGGCCTCGACCTAGATAAATTGTTTGTGATTGTGATTGTTAGCAAGCATGATGCTAGGACTATTGATGATGTATGTACTAGATATGCTATATGATGATGATGCAATAAATGTTAGCTAGTGTTATTATGAACATGCCTATATGCCTAGGATGTTAGCTACATTTATTGATATGCATGCAAGTTACTATGTTACGATATTTTGTTCATATGAGATGAACATAATGGGCTTAGGGCCTAGTGATGACGACTGACTTGCATGACATGCATTTGTGGGCCAAGTGACCTGGATTGGGCTTGGTTGGCCATGGCTGGTGACCTGGACTGGGCTAGTCAGTGGTGACGTTCAGGGGATGGACCTGAACAAAGGACGAACGTGAAACGACAGTGCGTTGGAGAGGTCCAACCCCGATCATCAAGCTGTTGGAGGTGTCCAACCCCGATCGTGGAGTCGTGTTCGTCCTGCCTTTCCATGAGGGATTGGCTTATGGATATCCAAAGCGTCTGCATGCATATGCACAAGCATTGACTGACAATAACTTAGAGCTACGAGATAGACCCCCATACTTGTGCAACTTAGAGCTTGACATAGTTCTCCTATTTGTGAATGTTAGCTTAGAGAAGAACTTGTGATTGATAGGGTAGTATACCCTACTTATGATATGTGTGTGTTAGAAGTTGACCCTTGCTTGTTTGTTGTTTGTTGTTTGGGGCGCTTAACGGCTAGACAACAAGCATGTGTGTGATCAGTCGAGATGCGGCCATGCACCTGCTTGATGTGGACGACGGCAAGGCTCGAGACATCCACCGCGCGACCGATGGTTCAGCTATGGGGCTGGCGAGAGCAGAGGATGCGAGACGATATGATGCGAGCGTTGGAGGCCTTGGAGGGCACGCGGCCTATGAGTCGGGTTTTGAGTGGGATAATTGAGTCTGTACTGGGGGTGAGGTCGAGTGTTGTTTTAGGGCTCGATACCTACTTAAAGCCATCGTGTATGTGGATAAGCTCAAGTAAGGTTGAAAGCATTAGTTTCCTTTATTGAGTATTGATGTAATAAAAAGCCTTGGTCTATTAAATAAAATGAAGTTTATTCAGCATTTATTCTATCTTTTATTTACTGTCATTAAAAGGTTTTATTTCGACAAAAATTTACACACATTTTTTGGAAAAAGTTACTAAAATGACCCTCGAGAAATCGGGGCGTTACATATTCTATTTGTACTAAAGTTTTTTAGGGGGCCTAAATATTTTTGGAGGCCTTAGGAAATTGCTTAATTTGCCTAAGGGTGTACACGGCTCTGCTAGCAGCTTCCATATAAACTTGTCCTAAAAATGTAGCCAATACTTCTTGATACGTGGTCAACTAAGATACTTTTCCCTTGATAAAATTATTTGCAGCCCCAAACGAATCTGAAGCAATTACATATTAGAGGCCTTCATTATTGAAAACCCTAGGGCCCCTTTCAAAAACCATGAAATACAACTTGCGAAGCTCAGATTTCTTATCCAGGGACTCCCAAAAACCAATTCTTTGTCAATGTGTTGCATGCAGGTCAGACCCTGCAGTCCAATATGTTCTAACAGACGAATAACCTCATCTTTCTGAGAAGATGCATTATCTGAGGCGGAGGCAGAAGGTAGTGGTAATGAAAATGGAAAGTGATCATCAGCTTCAGGAATTCTGCACCGACGAATAAATTTCAAAAAAGCCATTATTGCCGAATGAAAATGGGTTCTCACGAAGTATGAACTGAAGCGAGAGTTAGCGGCCTAGCGTTGGATCTATAGAGACTCTCTATTAAGGAACTGTTTAGTTTAAAAAAATCATACGAAAAAACATCAACTAAAAACATCGGTGACCACCAAACATGGAGGACAACACACCAAAACTAACTTAGTTAATTAAAGAGGTAGAGAGACCATGTCCAAAAGTAGTTGACGGAAAAACTCTGTCAGAGTCACTCTTAACTAACATATTAGCCACTTTATTTGATTTTCTGTATATGTGTATTTTTCATAACTTATTTAAGAGGAATGTTCTCATAATTTTCTTTTGGTTACAAACGGAAAGAAAAATGTTCTCATAGTTTATTAATAATGAATAAATTATTTTATTTCCAAAAATAGTTGTATCAACAAATAATGGAACACAATCGTTTCATGTGAATATGATAAATTTTTAAAATCTTGTACTTATAATTGAAATTATTCATAAAAAAATTACAAAAGAAATCAAGAAAAATACAAGAAATAAGTCCCACATATTATCCATAGTGAAAAAATAAAAAAATATAAACTTAAAACATAATTTTCCATTGAAGAGAAATGCTACCAATATTCTTTGTCTAACACTTTATTTTTTATTAGTTAAAATCCATGTAGGGTCAACTAAAATATATGAGTCAACTCTCAATTTAGTTAAACCTATATAGATTTTAACCAATAATAAAAAAGAGTTAGTGTTAGAATGAGAGTGTCCAAGAGACTATCGCTAATCGCATACTCCTCTTCCCTTGAATTTCCCTTGTTCATGTAGTGGTTTAATCATCAAGAGTCACAATTAGTCCCACAATGAATGCATAGTCAATGTTCGGAGACACAGTGACCATGAACTTTTCTCTGCTAAATACAGAGCCAAACTTCTTCTTTATCTGCAATAACAATTATCTCCATAAATTTATATTTTCAAAGACCATCTTTCATTGCAGAAAACTAAGTAAAATATATATATTAATTGTGTCAGAAAACAAACCTTGGCTGCAACAGTGTCAGACTCGCCAATGTAAACAACCCATGATCGTGCAGATAAATTTGCTTTGACCTTGAAGTCACAAACTTTTGTGGTATTATTTGCCAAGAACACATTTAATGTAGTCCTTAGCTGGAATAATGAAGATCGCTTCCTAGTAAAGATCAAGTCTTTGGGTTCTGTACTTTTACCGCTAAATGCTTCCCAACAATCACTTGCTGCTAGTAGCTGCATAAACAAACTTTCAGGATAAATTTCAGGTAGGTTTCTCCAAGACACAATAAAAAAGGGTACTCATAAATCTATTAATAAGTTTGCATTTGAAAATCGTTCTTTACTTGATTCTAAAGTCAAAATTACTTATAGAGAAAATTAGTTTCTGTAAGTAATTTTTGAGTTTCAAAATAGATTTTGAGAAAAAAGAAGATGAATCCAATCAGGCTAGAAATGACATTAGGAAGAAGCATGAGATATAGTTAAAATCTTTAATCATAAAGTTATAACTTATAAGTAATTACAAATTGAAACTCCTTAGTTTAGTGGTGCATCAGTACAACCCCACATATACGCTTACCTACTAAATTTCAACACTATTGGATTGTTTAAGGTGAATTGACATTAAACGTAGATTGAATAGTAAATTTAGTTATGAAAGTCAGACAGTAGACAAGTTCGTCCCTAAAAGAAAAAAATACTCAATTTAGTCTTCAATATTGTAAAATGTCCGTCAATTTAGTCTCCTCTAACTTGATCAGTATTTTAAAACATTGAAAACTAAATTAAATATTTTTCTTTTAGGAACTGATTATGTAACAATCCAATATGATAAATATATATTTCCCAATCCAACATCCTATAGATTTCCTAAATTTGCAAGACTAACTCTTATAAATGTTGATTCATTAGCTGTTATAGTCTTTCAATTTTGTAATTTCATATATCTAGAACATGAGACGATCTAACCAGGGGATGGAAAACAGAGGAAAAACAATACAAAATTCGTAGCAGAAAGGAAGAAAATGGAGGCTTGGAATTTGAGTAGAGGATGAACTAACCGCTCTGCGAAGATGGAGAATTGGGTTTCCATGAGCATCATGTAAGAACCGGTGTTCGCGTGGTGTTACGATGGTCACCAGAGGACTCTTAACTGTGAAAACAATGCTGTCATTGATGTCTGTGACAGTGAAGTTATCACGCAGAGTCCTCTCTTTTGTGATTATCAGATCAACGGGATGTGAAGCTGTAATTGCAATTCATAAACGGTCAGCAGATCAAACAAACTAAGATATAAATGATGCATACGCAAAATATAACAGAGAATTAATTGATTAAATAGAATTAGCCTAGCTCAGCATAAGATGGATATTGTACAAGTGAGGATGAGATAAGCACTAAGAAGAAGAAATCATAGGGAAACAAAAACAGAAATAGTAATTCAAAACTAAACTAGTCTACACTCTACAATCATTACTTTTCAAAACTCATTGTTACCTGTCCTGGGACAACACAACATTCATTACATCAAGTAATCACTTATTGGTAATTTATAAGAGAGCCATCAGTAACTAGGAGGGCATCGAAAAAAATTCTTAACTTTGAGTTTTTGATATAATCATATCATATTCCAGAAATTTACTTATTATTTGCTCTGTACGATTTCAGAGTTCTGGAAGAGGTAAGAGAGCCAAAAAGCTATGTAACAGAAGAGGAGAAAGTAAAGGAAGTGGTTCATGTCAGAGCCAGAAGAGGTCAATCTAATAGTCACAGTTTAGCAGAAAGGATATCTTTTATAAATCCCTTTCAAGCCAAGACAGCAAATTCAATCATTAAATATGAATAAACTCAATGACTTTAGCTAATTTTCTTGCTTCTTTGATCAGATAAATCAATGTGGAGTAACTAACATCCCATAATTATTGTTTGATGTGGAGAGGAATTATATGATTGCTCCATGTTTGTTGTTTTTAGATTTGAATTGAATGAGTTTATTTGGTGACTACTTTTTTCTATAATTGTTGTAACCCGTTGATAAATGGATGTGATATTTGTGTTATATACTTAATTGTATTGAAGTATGACATGGTAGAATGTAACATTAATATGTAAGATGATTGATAAATTCTTTATCAAGGTATTTTGTCGGCATGACTGCTGTTTAAAACACAACCAGCATTTTTAAGTTTGTTTCTAACAAATATTGTAACATTGTTACTGTTTTATAATTATATTGGAAAACTTCAAAAATGCAGAATACACCTTTGTTATACATATTAAAGTTAAAATCAGTTTATTGTCACCTATGTATTGCCGAAGTTAATGATAACTTTTGTTGATGTTATATATGTGAAAAGGTAACAAATTATTGGTATGTGAGTTAATTTATTCACCTTAATAAATTACATAAATAAATAAGTTTAATCGTAGAATCGTTCGTCCGTGCATCGCACGGAAACTGGCTATTATCCTAGTAGTAATTCAAAACTAAACTAGTCTACACTCTACAATCATCATATTAATCGTTACTTTTCAAAACTCATTGTTATCTGTCCTGGCACAACACAACATTTATTTCATCAAGTAATCACTTATTGGTCATTTATAAGAGAGCCATCAGTAACTAGGAGGGCATCGAAAAAAATTCTTAAAACTTAACTTTGGTACTCATGTAAATTATTAATCACCTCACCAATATATGACAAAAATTTACTAGTGAGATTGGAAAATGAAACAGAAAATGGGACAAACTATGGCTATAATGGTGGCCAATTTTAGCCCCGATTTCTTTTTTGTTTTAAAGCTAAAGAGAATCTGATATATAAAAAATAGCTGTTATTAAAACTTGCAGTAAATCTCCAACCAAGCATATAGAGGTTCATACCAGGAGCACAGTACTGGGGGCCTATGATGGCGGCGGCAGATGATGACGGTCGATTTGCCATGATTGTTAAGCTCAAATTAAGAAAATAACAGAAGAATAAATGAGTTATTGAAATGTGTTTCTTTGTTATGTTGTTGTAGGATCAGGATGTTCTTTTTGGGTGCTGAAGCTTTGTTATATACAGAATCTGAAATGGTCAACTATGATGGAGTTAAGTTTCTTTCCGGATACGGAACAAACTTTTGAAGATGCTTAACATCACAACTCTAAGTTTGAATGAAAGAACATTTTTTGACTTTATGTTATGTACATAAGATACACATAAGAAAGTTTCAAAACTTAATTTGCACTTTCACGTAACGCGTTCAATGACTTAGCAGTTATCACCATAGGGGTGTTCATAACCGAACCAATCCAAATAAAATCGACAAACCGATCTAAAAAAACCGAAATCCAATCAAACCGAAAACCGAACGGACTGAAAATTGAAAAAACCGAAATTATTTATTGGATCGGATCGGATTTCGGATTTGATTTCCAAAACCGAACCAATCCAATCCAAACCGAACATTCACAAATATGTATACTTTTAGTTATACATACATCATTCCATTTACACTTACATAGTACATATTTATTGTTTATATATTGATTATATCACACATGCTTATTTATAAAATTACGTTTTAATAAAAAAAGTTCAAGTAATTATTTGAACTATATACATGCATCAAAGTAAACAATTATAATCACAATTTAAAAATTTGTTACTATGTTATAATTTATGAATGTTATATTAATGTTATAAATTATGTATCATATATTATATATTTTTAAAATTTATACAACACAATTTCAAAATATAAAAAAGTGAAATAAAAACCGAATAATCCATCCAATCCAAACCGCTATAGATTGGATCGGATTGGTTCGGATTTGAATTTAGCAAAAAATTCATTGGATGACAAAATCATAAAACCGATGAGATCGGATCGGATGATTTTTCTCATCAAAACCGATCCAATCCAATCCGCGAACACCCCTATCACCAAGTGTGTGAGGACTGAGGACGGAGGACAAGTCAACCTTGTTCTTTTTTGTGTTAGAAAGGAATGAGAAACATTTGATGTGCTGATGCATTACCTAGTAGCAAATGAATTAAATTAGTATGAAAAATGTTTGAAAGTTCATATTTATCATTTTTGAATGACCGAATAATTTTTAGACTTAAATAAATTTTAGTCTCTGCAACTGCAATATACATTATCTCCGAATTCAACCTTAAAAAAATTAGAGACTCTAAAATCTAATTAAATATGTAGACTTCTCTCAATTAATCATGTTATTTAAGCATTGTACTAAATGGTTAAAGAACGGTCTCCGTAGGATAGCTCAAGTGGTAGGAGCAGGATTGACATATGAGTTGGGTAGGAGAAGATCCATGAATCGATTCTTGGCAGATTCAATTTATTTTTCCGATGTAAAAAAAAATGGTTAAAGAACTAAACTATCAATTGTGCCGGAATTTCATGGTTTACTTTGGGTGATTTAAAGAACCTCATATAACGTGCCTGCACCGAATGTATAATCCTATGATTTTACCTCAGCCAATTTCAACCTAAGGTTTTGATTTATCTTCAGAACTCACTCAATCCCAATCCCCAAAAATTCAATCTCTCTAGTTTCTCTGCTCCTCATCATATCCAAAATGGTGAGACACCCTTTATCCAAAACTGCCAACAAATACCTCAGAAAATTCAGAAAATGGCCACACTCTCCTTACAAGACCTCATGGCACCACAACTTTGGTGAACAACAAGCTATGAACATTCTCATAAAACAAGCAGCAACCATTGAAACATGTTCCTCTTCCTCCCAACAAATCCAAACACAGAACAACAACCCTTTTCTCCTTTCTACTCTCATTGACTCCTTCAAATCTTATAGCTGTGACCCAACTCCAAATGCTTACTACTTTCTCATCAAAACCTTAGTCAACACCTCCCATTTGCAGGACATTCCTCCTGTTCTCGACCACCTTGAACGCGTGGAGAAGTTTGAAACACCTGAGTTCATCTTTGTGTACCTTATTAGATTCTATGGTCTTGCTGATAGGATCCAAGATGCTGTTGATTTGTTCTTCAGAATCCCCAGGTTCAGGTGCACACCAACTGTTTGTTCTTTGAACTTGTTGCTGTCATTGCTTTGTAGGAAGAGGGAGTGCCTCAGAATGGTTCCCCAGATCTTGTTAAAGAGCCAGCACATGAAAATTCGCATTGAGGAGTCGACTTTTCGGGTTTTGATCAGTGCCTTGTGCAGAATTAGGAGAGTGGATTATGCTGTTAAGATACTGAATTGTATGATAGAGGATGGTTTTGGTTTGGATGGGAAGATATGTTCGTTGATAATATCATCATTGTGTGAACAAAATGATGTGACTAGTGCTGAGGCTTTGGTTGTTTGGGGAGACATGAGGAAACTGGGGTTTTGTCCTGGGGTAATGGATTTTACGGATATGATTAGGTTCTTGGTGAAGGAAGAGAGGGGTATGGATGCTTTGTATATTCTGAACCAGATGAAACAAGATGGAATAAAGCCTGATGTTGTTTGTTATACTATCGTTTTGAGTGGCATTGTTGCGGAAGGGGATTATGTGAAGCTAGATGAACTATTTGATGAAATGCTTGTATTGGGACTCATTCCTGATGTTTACACTTACAATGTGTATATAAATGGTTTGTGTAAGCAGAATAAAGTGGATGAGGCTATTCAGATTGTTGATTCTATGATCAAGCTAGGATGCAAACCAAATGTGGTTACTTGCAATACTTTACTGGGTGCTCTCTGTGAGGCCGGAGATTTAAGTAAGGCTAAGGGGGTAATGAAGGAGATGGGGTTGAAAGGTGTTGAGCTCAACTTGCATACATACAGGATCATGCTTGATGGTTTGGTTGGTAAAGCTGAGATTGGTGAAGCATCTCTTTTGTTGGAGGAAATGTTGAAGAAGTGTTTTTATCCTAGATCTTCAACATTTGATAATATCATATGTTGCATGTGCCAAAAGGGCTTAATTAACGAAGCACTAGAATTGATGAAGAAAATTGTTGCAAAAAGTTTTGCTCCAGGAGCCAGGGCCTGGGAAGCTCTGCTTCTTCATTCGGGATCTGATCTCACATATTCAGAAACCACGTTTGCTGGCTTGTTCAACCAAAATTAATCCCTGTGAGTTATAAAGTGGCCCTTATGTTAGACTTTGAAGTTTATTGGCTCTCTATGTATTTGGTTTGAAGAGCTAAACTATATCCCCAGTTAACTAACTAGAGAGATTTAAATCTTCATATTATCTTTTTTTTAAATCTTCATATAGACTTTGAAATATATGAGAGTCTACATATCTTTTCAGAACAAGGCTTTTTGGTCTTGATGGTGATGTATTCATTGAAAAGTGTTTAGAATTAAACTGTACAATGATTTTCTATTTTCAGTTGTTCACTGCTGAACCATGCTCAAGTTGGTCTGGTTTGTTACTTTTGAACTAAAACAAACTCTTCCCTTAGTACTTTGTATATCATGAAACTAAAATCTTGGGTGTTCGGCTGATATCCGCCTAGGGATGGCAATGGGTCGGGTAGGGTGCGGGTTTTGCCAAACCCAAACCCAAACCCGAAATCAAAAACCCACACCCGCACCCGCACCCGAATCCGAAATGGGTGGTGAACTTAAACCCACACCCGAACCCATTGGGTTTCGGGTTCACCCGACCCGTACCCACACCCGCACACAACCTCAAACAAACAGTTGAACTCGGAAACCCGACCTGAAAAAGACTGTGAAGAGAGCTATATTATGTAATGTAACATTGTAATTGCCATGTTACTGTTAAATTAATATGCAAGATGCTGCATATATTGTATTGCATAAGCAGAATACTTAGGTTTCATTTATACAGATCCGGGTTCGGGTAGGGTTCGGGTGCGGGTTTGGCCAAACCCAAACCCGAACCCGAAAGTGATCGGGTAAAACCCGAACCCGAACCCGAACCCATTTAACTCGGGTTTTCACCCAAGAAATCGGGTCGGGTCGGGTCGGGTGCCCATGGGTTCGGGCTTCTCTGCCATCCCTATATCCGCCAGTTTAAAAACATTTTTTGAAGGGGGAAAGCACTTCTTAGTAGTTAGTTCTTATATTTGAAAACATACAAAAATTAATTTCAGCTTCTGAAAAAATCGTTTAAAATAAAATCAACTTTATCCCTCTACGTCGTCGTCTAGCAGATTGGGAAGATGAACAACTTCATAATTTGGCGCTGTGAATGCAATCATCCTGCAGCTGAAAGAGAGGATTCTGCTTGCTGGGCTCTTGATAGCTGTGGGTTTTTTTCTGTAAAATCTATACTCTGATGGAACTAAAAGTGTTTGGGGCGGTTGATTTGAAAATGGCAAAATGCACAGGTACATTAAGAAAAAGTTTCCACCAAAAGTGTCCCTATTTGTGTGATGGCTAGACAAAGTAAGATGCCTTCAAAGCAGAATCTTAGTGTTCGAGAAGTGAATCTTGAAGATGGGTACTTTTGTAGTATTTGCAAGGCTGATGCTGAATCGGTTGATCATCTACCTCCATTGCTATCAAAGCTGGCTGGTATGGACCGAAGCAATTGAGAGAGGGAAAAGTTTCTTGGGTGTGTCCAGCTTCCATTGAAGTGCTACTTGTGGATTGAGTTTCAATGACTCATTGTTTTGATCATACTGTTTGGAACTTAATTCCCTACTCAATTTGCTGGGCAATTTGGATGGAGAGGAATGAGCTTATTTTCATTAGTGTTCCTTTCAATACAGCTAAGGACTGGTCTGGTGGATTAAAGTAAAATGGAGAACTATCCCTATTAATTTTCGCAAGCTCATGAAAATGTTGAAAAAGTAAAATTGTCGCTCCCTACAAAGAAGCTACGACATGCTATCTGGATATTGGTGGTGTACTCTGGAACAGGAAGAACTGTGGTGGGGTGTTTTTGGCATCAAATGAGCCAACAAAGCAGAGGTGCTTGCTATTTTGAATTCATTACATTTTGTATTGAGTTTAGTTCTCCAACATTATCATCGAATGTGACTCATCACCAGCGGTTGGATGTGTGAATAACCCCTCTAAAGAGGGCATGGAAACTTATCAATCAATTAAATCTCATTCAATACTTATATACGAAGGTGAATTATACTGCTATTTATTATGTTTTTCGAGAGGTAATTCCTTTGTCGATGCGCTAGTAAAGAGGGTTGTAATAAAGCAATTCCTCTTTGGGTTGATCGGCAGTAATTTGGCCTTTTCATCAATGAAATTCAGCTGTTCATTAAAAAAATCCCTTAACTTTTAAGTAGAAATAAACGTGCCCCTAATCATTTAATATTTGGAAAGTCAATTAAACTCTTAATTATGTAGGTAACTGAAGTGAGTAAGTAAACATGTGCCAAACGAGTTAATGTTGAAAAGATTTTTATATCACTCTAGTTTTGAATCTCTCAAGACACAATTTTAGTATAGTAAAGAGTTTTTTTTTATCCATCTGCAGGTGTAATACTTATATTGTTCAATAACTAATAAACTCAAATAATGGTTAACAAAGAGATTGGTTGTTTGTTTAAGAACACAAAAATATAAATAAAGCGGATAAAAGAGTTTAATTCACTAAGGTACTTTTGCTGGAATTAGATTTTTATTGTTTGACCTCTAGATATCCTATCGATTCACATACAAATGTTTTTTTTTTGAAAGGCGATTCACATACAAATGTTGTTGTATGAAATTGATTCCTCCCACCATTTTTTAGCTTACTACTCAGTCCCCCGGTGTAGAAGATTATCAACTCAGCTATATTAATTTTTCAAGCCCTTGATCGATAAACAACAATGAGTAGTATTAACTATTAAGCATAGATGTTTCAATAGACTAATGATCTAACCCTATACCTAGATCTTAGAGTCATTAAATGATGTTACCTAGTTCAGATTTAAATAGTCAGTTCCCACCACCCTATCAATGTTCTAAAAACATGATATATCATGTACAAATACAGAATCTTAATCAAAGCTTTGTGGACAACAGGTTCAAGATCGTACATATAAGAGTACAGAAACGCCAATTCCATGTGATATCATATATCTAGAAATGGACCAAGGCATATTTAGCCTAACATGAAAGTTGTTCTGAACTTGATACACAGAACCAAGTGCTGGGGACATAAATAATTTCTAGATCACAATTTTGTGCTTTGGTGCATCTCTGGCATTCTTCTAAGAAAACATGTGGTGATGTTAGAGCAGAAAATTGAATAATGGTAGATGAAATATTTTGTGTTTGATAAATGGTAGAAAGATAGGCAAACATGGATACAACTTGTGGAAGATAAAAGCTATCTAGAACAACAAAATATAGAAAAAAGTTAGATCATGTCAAGATGGACAAAAACATATTTAATAAAAACACATACAAGTAGCATTGAAACAGTAGTTCAAGATACAACAAACTGGGTTTTGTCACACTTAATTGGAGTTGCTGCAAGATGAAAGAAATTACTTATCTTAGTTTTAAGAACTTTTAGCTTAGCATTGAAACAGTAGTTCAAGGTACAGCAAACTGGGTTTTGTCATTCTGTATAAGAGAAGTTAACACATACAAGTAGCATATTTGATGAAAAGATGTTTAATGCAACAAAAATAGAATCAACCTTCTAATTTTTTTATAAAAAAAAAACAGCAGGCTAATCTTCTAATGATTCATAGAAGTGCATGAGCTAGGACAGGAACCACATTGTATAAACTACAACAAGGTTATTATGATTTATGACTACAACCAATTCCAAGTTCTATATTATATAGTTTAGCAATAAAACCAGTTCCATATAGAATGCACTTGTTTTGACTGAGAAAGTGACTAAAGGGCTCACCAAAGAAGCTGTTAAACATTTTATGAATAATGAGAACTAGCATTAATAAGAAATCAGAAGAACTAGCATAGACTTCACTCCTTAACCGAGACAGATCCATCCCTCTTTTGCTCCCGCCGAATATATCTTGTTCTTCTTGCCCCATTAAATTATTTCAAACTCCTCTCCATGCTTATAAGAATAGGTTGAATAAGAAGGAATTGAACATACCAATAACAGAATCAAATGAAAATTTCATAGCCATTTTATGTAGGGAATCAAATATAGAATTATTGTGAACTGTCAAGGGAATCATAAAGTGTATTAACAAAATACAAAGTCACAACACAATAAATTAAAGCACCACTGCACAAAAGAAGTCATTCTAACATTTTATCGAATCGTTTGTGACTTTGTGTATCAAAAATTATATTTAAACAATTAAAATATCACAAGTAGATCCAAATTATTTAATTATGATATGAATTAGAGAAAAAAAGTATTACATCTTCAAAAATACATTGGTCGTCAGCAAAATACAACAATTTAGCACAAAATCAGTTTTATAATTCAAGAATAACAGAGCCCACAAGCAACAACAATACTGAGTTGGGGTGCTCCATAGCTCTTGCCCTTAACTTGTTAATGTTAAGGGTGCATACGACGAACTATAAGGCGACATCTTGAAGGGCTCCTTTGGTGTGAGGATAACTTTTCTCTAATCATTTTGATTTGTGTTTGGCTGATTGTATACATGGTTAGGATTTCCATGGTTTGTAAAACACTCGCATTCTTCAAAATATATCTTGCTAACTGAAGCTCAACTTCTAGGCCTTTAAAATGTCGAAACGAGCAGGTTTTCAGATTTAATGAAAGCCCTTCAGGGACAAATTCGGGTTCCATCCAAATTTCCTGGACACGGTTCCAATGTAATCTCTACAATCCATGTATGTAGATTAACAATACACATAAAATAAAACATACAGATATGTTAAAAACAGAAAATTATATTAAAACTTTGCTAACCTCAAGGGAAAGACTTTGAAGCTTAGGGCAGTGGTTGAGCATTTCAGCTAGCAATAGCGAATTATCCGGTTCAATGACGAGCTCCAAGTGGGTCAAATTATGAAATGAAGGAAAGTCATGATGATGATGCACCTAAATGATTTATAAAGATACAAAGTTAGGAAAAAAACAATTACATAGATGAACCAATATATAAATCATATTTATAATGGGACCTGTTTTATTTCTAATGGGCAATTGAGGTGTGTCCCAGTAAAGCTGTGACAATGAGATGAAGGTGTTCAACTCTGCGTTGTGTGACAAAATTGAGCCATTTGGAAATACTAACGACTCCAAGATAAGTGACGAAGTCGTTGAAGAAGAAAGCATCGGCTTCGGATGTGTGCTCTGTGTTGGTGTAGAAATTCAGAGCGGCTACTGACCGCCAGAGATTCCTCCATCTCTTTGACAAAATGCTGGTGGCAACGGCTTCAATGGTTTGGAGAAACGACAGCATGTGCATGTGGCAGAGAAGTTCATCGGGTAAAGCGCTGATCCTATCAGTATCAGTATCCGCCATGGAAGGGGAAATGAAAATAGGGCAATTGATAACTCACCTCTTCTTATTCCTTACTCAAATAAATAAGGAAGTGGATCTCTATAATACACAAGCTCAAGTTTTTATTATTTCATTTACTTCTTTTGTTTTGTGAAAAACTATACTCGACACAGTCACAACAACACCTGTGACCTGTCATAAACTAAAAGTGGATTTAACTCAATAGGGGGCGAAGAATATTGTTGGAGAGGAACCTAGAAACACAATCTCAATGTGACTAGTTTATCAGCACACACATTAGCCTCTTCGAATATGTCGAAAGGAGACACGCCACAGCGGGTCGAAATATAAACAACCTCTCCTAACACAGCTACCAAGTGGGAAGACATAACAGGGGACTCTTAACATTCTAATAGCATCCAACGAATCTCTCTCACAAACTATATCTCAATAGCCCAAATCCCAAGTTAAAATAAGATCATGCTTGATGGCCAAAAACTTAGCAGAGAGAGCATAAGAGCCTACGGCAAAACCCAAAAAACTTTCCAACTAAGTGGCGGAAGCATTACGAAGTAGGCCACAATAATCAATCTACTTCTTGTGAAACTTAAAACAACCATCAATGTTCAACTTTACTCGTGTAGATATGGGGCAAGACAAATGCAGCCTACTAGAGTAACATGATGTCGATATAGTAGGAGACAAAAAAATCATCACAGTTCACAATAGACAAGACAATATGTTGCAAAACATGCTCCACTTGCCAAGGCGTATCGTCAAAGATAACATTGTTGCGCCAGCGCCATGGCCACCAGAGAATAATCCCAAAATGAAAATGATCCTTATGGTGGATCAAAAAACTAGCCTAGGTTCGCGAATAAGAGTTGAAAAAAGTCGCATCTAAGGGCACCCCAAATGGGTCCAAACTTTCCTCGCATGAATACAATCACGAAGGAAAAGAGCAGCAAATCTAGACTAGTTTGGACACCTAGAACACACTCAGAGCCAATCCCCTAACATGTCTAAGGGAATTTGTTGGTAGAGAGTAAAGGAGAAGAACCCAACGAACTAAGATATGACAAGTTCTTCTCAAATCCATATTCTCCCCTTCCATAATCTCCTTCACTCGATCATCATCTGCGACCTCTGCCGTTTCGTAAATCTCCACCCCTTCTTGCATGAGCAAAACCCCAACTTATGGGTTGAGGTTACAAGAATTCCTAGGTTAAGGTCGGAGGAATTTTTAAGTTTGAGTTTGGAGGAAAATAGGGTGTTATTCTGACGGCGTCATCGCCCCCGCCTCGTGGAAGATGGCCAGAACTGTGGCAGTGGGTGTTGTCGTTAGAGCAATGGTTACAAGGAGGAATGGTGGTGGAGAAGAGGTGGTGGAAGCCATATAGCAACCATGATGGTGGTGGGAGCCGTTGTAGTGTTCTTCAGATTATTCATCTGAGATTATTTAACTTAAGAAAAATAATAATGAAGAGAAAAGTAGCATCTTTAGTAGATTAACATGTTAAATAGGACTATTGATTCACTCACACCTATATCTCTCTTCTATCTTGTTTCCAAACATTTCTCTTCATATTTCTCTCTTATATTTCTATCATATCATTTATCACATCGCTCATTCCTCTATCATTTCTTCCTTACCTCACAAGGTGGAGGAGTTAAGTTGTCAACCTAACATTATTCGTCAATTAGTGTTTGTGCAAGATTAAACAAAGAAAAAGTTTTGTGTATTATTATTACGAGTGCCCACTAGGGTGGGGAAGTTTCAAAATGGTCCACCGGTGGACCAAGGGTCATATAAGTAATTTACAAAATAAGAATATAAAAAAACCCCTCTCCGGAGGTTGATGAGCCCACCGTCCTTGTCGGTGGTGGTGAAGGAGAAGCATGATGACCCGGGTGTTTAAGCTATTTTTCTAGTTTATTTTCATGCATTTTGATATATTATTTATGATATTTTAGTCATTTTAGGTTACTTTAGGGTTATTCCATGCATTTCACTATTTTTATGTGGTTTTTAGTATTTTTATATATTTTTATATTTTATTTAAGTTTATTAGGATTTAAGTTATTTTATTTTTAGTTGATATGTTTTATATTGAATTATAATCTTTCTAGTATTTTATTTTGATTTATTTTGATAGTTTTATTTTATCTTATTTAGGATATTTCGGAATAAAAGAAAACAGAAAATCAGAAAAAGATAGCTGATCGGGCGCTGTTGTTCCATGGAATCTACCATGCACATGCACAGATCAAATGGCTCCTGGTGTTCTTCCCCGCCATGTGGCATGATCGTGCCAGGGGTCCGCCATGTGACTGTGGAACGCAAAGCACTGGAGTCCACTCTTTAATTTTGGTCCAATTGGTAGCTGACATGTGGCCCCACTTTTAAATAGATTTTGAATTGGGCTTTTGTGCGACAGAGGGACCACGTGAAGAGGGATAGCAACGTGATTGAATATATATATTGAAAAACAACAGTATTAGTGGAGAACGTAACTGATATTTTGAGGGCAGCTTTTGAGCCTTCTTCTGGGAGTGAACCCTATCACCACTTTGAGCTTTTTGAATAACTTTTTTTATTTCAATAATTTATTTGATCATGGAAACCATGTTTGGCTAAACCTCCGTAGGTACTTGGGGTGTTCGGTTTGATTCTCTTGACCTTATGTTTTGATTTACTTTTTGACTCATGAATCCTATTTTTATTTATGAATTTCTCATCTTTTATCTATGAATCTTTATGCATGAAGATTAACTTTGCTATTTTGTATGCGATTGAGAAATCGGTAGAAAATAGGGATCCGGTGAAGAATTGATTAGGAACGCCTACGCCTTAGAGATAAGGGTAACTTCTAATTGTGTTGACTAGTAACTAAGTGTTTTAATTCTCCAATTGAATTCGTCTAGGAACTAAGAGATTAGTGTTAGCAGTTTAATTGGAAGTTCTACGTAGTTAAGAGATTATCACGTAGAAACTTAGGCAAGCACCATAAATAAGTTAGATAACTCATGAGTTAATTAGTCTATTAAGAACATAAGTGAAATTGATGAAATCCTACCCCAGGTACTTCCCCTTTTGATTGCTTTCAATACTGCGTACTTGCTTTTCACTGAATTCTTCAACTTTCAATTATTTACCCCCAAAACCTTTTTACTAGTCTTTTTAGTTATTTAATAGGTGAAATTGATTTGGACAACCGCAATCCTTGAGTTCGATATTTTATTATTACTTAACGAATAGGTACACTTGCCTAGGAGTTATCAAAGCACGATGATGATGGTGATGGCTTCACGACCATGAAGAGAAGAAGCTTGCGTGGTGATGGTGGCTCGTGTGTTTGGGGTTGCTGGACTCGTTGGAAGAAAGCTTGTGGCTATCCATGGTCCTGCACAAGGAAGGAAAAACACTTGAAGATGGTGGCTCATGAGATGGTATCGTATTCACCGGAGATCGAGGGTTGACAATGGCGGTGGTTAGGGTACTGTCTTCTCTGTTTTACGTCGTCCATTGGGAGTGGTGGTGGTGCGGTGGTACTCGCCCATTGGTGGTGAGGTGGTGTGGCACGTGGTGGCGGCGGCTACCATGTGAGGAAGGGAAGAAAGTATGACGATAATGGTGATGGTGCTTTGTTGTTGCAGAGAAAAGAGAAAGGAGAAGAAGATAGTACTGGAAATGTTAGATTTTTTTTTAATAATAGGAGAAAGTATATTACACTTTTACTCTTTTATTATCCTTTCAATCATAATCATTCATCTATAGAATATTCTTTGATTCCAAAATCTGACGGTTATAAATAATGGACCACCAGTGGGTCAATTTGTAAGTTGATCACTCTAGTGGACACCATTATTACCGACCGGCTCCAAAAAGAAAATTTTAAAAAGAAGAAGATGTCGATTAATTTTCTCTAGTTCCTCCCTTATCAAAGCATTTGTCACTTGGGTCAGAAACCCTATTTTTCATTTCAATGGCTGATAGGGTAAGCGCTTTACCAGACGAACTCCTCCACCACATTCTCTCGTCCCTCCCAACCAAACACACCGTCGCCACCAACATTCTTTCAAAGAGATGGACCCATCTCTGGCGCTCAGTTCCCGTTCTCGACTTCTCCACCAACAATGATAGTACAATCCAAACTGACAACATCCATTTCTCATTTGACCAATTCGTCTTCTCCGTTCTCCTCCTCCGTCACGCACAGACACCCATCAACAAGTTCCAACTCAAGTGCATAGAAGCCACTGACCTTGACTTGGCCAATATCAACAAATGGCTCAACTTTGTCACACAAGGCAGATTTGGTCTCCAGCACCTTCATCTCCATCTCACCCGTTCCAGGAACATGTGGCCTCGGTGGCCTACTATTAGCATTTTCAGCTGCAGGACACTGGTGGTTCTCAAATTGTGTGGATGTGTTGTGACGGATAAGCGTAAATTTCCAAATCTTGCATTTTGAAGATGGTGTATTCAAAAGTGTTTTACTCCTCAAGGAGTTTCTTGTTGGATGCCCAATTCTTGAGGAGTTTCGCGTGCGCGATATGTTGGAAATTTGGGTATGATAATCTTGGATAACTTCAAAGAATCGTGTTCGTACATTTTCCGAACAAAGTATTTCGACCCTATTCTTGCTTGGGTTCACGAAATCCTTGTTAGGATAATTCTTGAAGAACAACCTGTTTCTGGCAATAGAGAACAGATCAGGAATGTAGAGAGAATGTCTGTTTTGTTTTCTGTATATCAAATCTGAGGCCAAATGACTCCTTATATTGGAGTTTGTTTCAGAAACCGAAAAACAGTTCATTCTAACAGCCAGGGGCTCCGCCCCTTGGAACCCTGTTTTGTATTCGCGGTCAATTATACGTTGGCTTAACGAGCGTGCACTCCGCACTATCCTAACTCGTTTCCGAGCTTAACGCGTAATCGCATCGGCCTATAGTAAATCACATTACTACTAAAATCCATTGATGATACTAAAATCACCAACACGATATAGGTTTCAGCTTCTAGATCCCTTCTAACATTGAAGAGCTTAAATACATAAGCTTGCCCAACTTGACCAGAGCACATATTGTTGAATTTGACCATAAATTTTTTCCATTGAAACCATTTTCTAATATCAAGTCTCTGTGCGTAGAAATAGATGAGGTTTGGTTATGAATATTTATGATTGTCATTTATGGAGTGGAAAAGATTGATTAAATGAATTCATATATATGTGTTGTTTCTTCATGAGTTTCACTCGATTTCTTACCGCTTGTCTCTGTAAATTGTTTAGGTGGATCATGACTTCCCTTTCTTTCATAATTTGACCCATTTGGAGCTTCTCATTCAACAGGATCGATCAGAATTGCTACCAAAATTGCTCAAGCAATGCCCTAAGCTTCAAAGTCTCGTGTTCCAGGTTTGTAATATGTTTCTGTTTGCTTTTGTTAATGTATCTTTATGTTTTAATTTAGTGACCAATGTTAATCTACCCGTAGAGACTGGAGGAGAGACGTTACCTAGAAAATTGGGAGGATCCAGAATTTGTTCCCGAATGCCTTGCATTAAACCTTAAAACTTGTACTTTCCGATATTTTGAAGGCTTTGAAGTTGAGTTTCAGTTAGCAAGATATGTTTTGAAGAATGAAAGAGTTTTAGAAACCATGACAATCTGTAACCAACGGAGAATCAGCGGAAGACAAATAAAAAAGTTATACTCAGCCGCCTATAGGGGCACTTCAAGATGTCAAATTATAGTTAATGAGATGTAGGCCATGTAAGTAGTAGTTCCTATATCCTGATTGTCTTTTCATTAATTTCTATATGTAAGTGCTGTTTTTGGTTCTTTGAACTATGAACGTTGAAGGGTAAGAACTTTGTCTTGGTGGACAAGTTAAGGAGAAATGATTCTTAAATGATGGAGCATGCCAACCAGTTTTATTTCCCCTTGCTTTTGACTATAATAATTAGATTCATGTTTTTCCAGTTTCTAGCAGTTGTATGCAAAATAAAAGGTGAAATTTGTAAAATATTGTTTCTCACATGCTGACTTTGATCCATGACACAGAAGCATGGATTAAAGATTAAACAAGTGGTTGTTGCTGAACAGTTTTTTTGTCTTTTGATAATATTGTTGTTTGATTTTCCCATCAAAAAGACTTTGATTTAAATGGTCTTTGTAAAGACTTGGTTGTTAGATTACACATAATATAATGATGTTATTTGACGCCTGTTAATATGAAATGGCTTTTGTTTTTTCATTCAAATGATTTGATTATCATGTATGACTTGGTTGTTAGATTACACATAATATAATGATGTTATTTGACGCCTGTTAATATGAAATGGCTTTTGTTTTTTCATTCAAATGATTTGATTATCATGTATGATATTACTCAGGAAACCTGGATAAAGAAAAGTAGATTTACAGAGAAAGAGAGATTGTTATTATTTCTGGATAAATTACAAGGAGAATAACTCCTTGAAGGGTCTCCCCTTTACACCTAAGCAATAGCTTGGTACAATGTTTGTTGATAACTTCATACCTTATTCTTCCCCCCCCCCCCCCCCCCCAATTCAGGTATTTAACTTCTACCCTGAACCATTCTTCTAACTACTCTTCTAACTATTCTAACTGACTACCTTCCTTCCTAACTGCTCACTGTCTTTTGTATCTTCTAGTATAAATCTTCCATATTTTCTCAACCCCACTACGTAGGTCTGTTTCCATACCTACCCCCTCATGATCAACAATGCCCTCAAGGTTGAAAGATGGAAACTGCAATTTATTTGCTTCTACATCCTCATGACCCAGAATTTATTTCCTTGCTCAAATAAATAAGGAAGTGGATCTCTATACACAAGTTTAATCGGTTTCACTATTTCAACGGTATAGATCAATCAGACCTTAAAAAGGAGGCGGGAGGAATATAAGGATTGCAACAAAGACGAGGGAGGCGGGAGGAATATAAGGATTGCAACAAAGGGAGGCGGGAGGAATATTTGAGACAGCTAGGCGTCTGCACCCAATTTTGTCCGACATACTATTTTTATGTAACTTTAATTTAAAAAGTTCAACTAATTTTTAAGTAAAAAATAATTTAGAAAATCTGAAATTTTTTAAAATAAATAAAAATAAAAATACGAAATATATTTAAAAATAAAAAATTTGGAAATAATAAAAAACGAAATAAATCGAAATTTGAAAAAAAATTCAAATTATTTAAAAATTGAATTCAAATAACAATTACAATTTTTTTTGAAAGTAAATATAAAATTTTAGAAGAAAGCAATAGAAGATAACTAGTGAATAATTCAAATGAAAATAGAGCAAGGATAATTTTTTTTAGAAATTAAGAAAATAGAGCTCAAAATCTAATCAGATTTCTTCATAAAAATTCAAATATTCTTTATTAAAATTAGGAAACAACTAACCCTAACCCTAGGAGAACGATAATAAATAAAGGTGTTTGGTGGATTTGTGGTGAAACACTCTCATAGTTGCTTATTCATCAACCATAGCCTCTCCAAATAAAACCACCCCCGCGACAAAAATATATGTTCTGTCACTATAGAGTGTTCCCTTCATCCACGGTCGTATTCTTAGTCATTCTCCACAACCAGAATCTATCATTCATCAAAAACTTCTTCGTTTCCATCATACTTGCAACCTCATGAGGAGCCAATCACTTTGCTAGCACGTTCTGAAGAAATCTTTTAGAGATACCTTTGTAACAATGATTGATAGGATCAGCGCTTTACCAGACGAACTTCTCTGCCACATAATGTCGTTTCTCCCAACGGAAAACGCCGTTGCCACGGCCGTTCTTTCAAAGAGATGGAGGCATCTCTGGCGCTCAGTTTCCGCTCTCGACTTCTCAACAATCAGAATGAATCCAACCAACAATGATGACCACAGTTTCTTCTTCAGCGACATCGTCTACTCGGTTCTTCTCTTTCGCAACGCTGCTACACCCATCAAAAAATTCAGCCCCGAGCTTGATGATGATGATGTAGCTGTCACTAATCTTGACACAGCCAATATTCACAAATGGGTCAATTTTGTCACGCAATGCAGAGTTGGAGGAATTGAGCATCTTCGTCTCCATGTCATTGATTTCATACAGTTGCCCAGATTGCCTATTAGCATTTTCAGTTACAAGACGCTGGTTGTTCTCAATTTGCATGGGTTGTATTTGAATGGGTTGTATTTGAATGGTGTGTTTTCAACTGGACTTCCCTCACTCAAAATCCTCCATCTCAAAAAAGTTAAATTCACAAGTGCTGTAGTACTCAAAGAGTTTCTAGCTGGATGCCCAATTCTTGAGAATTTAAAATCTGGTCGTATACGGTTCACCGGTGAGTCCTCCTCTAATTGTCGAAAGCTCACAAGCTTATGCTTTCCCAACTTGAACAGAGCAGATATCGTTCACAGTCAGCTTCCACTGCAACCATTTTATAATGTGACCTTCCTGCGCGCAGACGTAGAAAAGGTTTGATTATGATGATTTATGGAATGAGAAAAGATTAATTTGATTCTTCTATGTATTGTTTTCACATGCACTTTTGTTTTTTTTCATGAGTGTCACCTTGATTTCTTACCGACTGTCTTTCTAAATGGTTTAGGGGTATTATATCTTTCCTTCCTTTCACAATTTGACCCACTTGGAGCTTGTTATTGAACTGTATGATTCGCATGTGCTTGGAGAAATGCTCAAGCACTGCCCTAAGCTTCAAAGTCTTGTTCTTGAGGTTTGTAAAATTTAATGATGATTTTTGTTTTGTTTTCTTAATATATCTTTTCAATAATTATTTGTACACACCTCTAAATTGAGGTGGAAAGAGGTGGAGGAGGAGAAAGATAGGAAGAAAAGAAAAAAGTAAGAGAGAGAAAGTATAAGATGTGATAGATGATAAGAGGAGAGAGATAGAAATAAAAATAGGTGAAAATGAAGTGTATAAATAAGGAGGTGTGTATATATCATTACTCATATCTTTTATGTGTTTTTTAATGTGTTTTGTTAATCTACTTACATGGGCGGTAGAGATCGGGGAAGGCTCAGAGACATGACCTAGAAAATTGGACAGAACCAGAATTTGTTCCTGAATGTCTTTTATTTAACCTTAAAACTTGCAATCTTCGATATTTTGAAGGCTTTAAAGTTGAGTTTAAGTTAGCAAGGTATGTTTTGAAGTATGCAAGAGTTTTACAAAGAATGACAATCTTTACAGAACGACGGACAATCCGCAGAAAACAGATTAGAAAAAAGTTATCCGAGTGCTTGAAGAGCCGATCAACTTCAAGATGTCAACTTATAATTCACCCCATTTAGGACATGGAAGTAGTAGTTCCTCCTATGTCCTGACAGTTTTTGAGTAATTTCTACATGGAACTACTGTATTTGGTTGTTCGAAATATGAACGTTGAAGGGCAAGAACTTTGTTTTGGTGGACAAGTTAAGGAGAAATGATTCTTACATGATTGAGCACACCAACCAGTTTTATTTCTCATTGCTTTTGACTTTAATTAGATCCATGTTTATCCATTTTCTATCAGTTGTATTCAAACTTATGATTTCATGCTTATCCACCGGGGTAGAAGGGTGAAATTTGTTAATTATTGTTTCTCAGATGCTGTCTTTAATCCATGACACATAAGCATGGATTTTTTTTTTTGAAATAAGCATGGATTAAAGATTAAGCAAGTAGTTGTTACTCAAGATTTTTTTGTTTGTTTTTTCATTCAAATGATTGGATTATCATGTATGATATAATTCAGGAAACCTGAGAAAAGAAAGTAGATTTACCGAGAGAGAAAGAGAGATTGTTATTATTTCTGGGTAATTAAATTGCAAGGAGAATAACTCCTTGAAGGGTCTCCCCTTTACACCAAAGCAATAGCTTGGTACAATTAATGTTTGTTGTAACTTCATACCCTATTCTCCCCCCCCCCCCCCCCCCATTCAGGTATTTAACCTCTACCCTGAACCATTCTTCTAACTGCTCTTATTCTAAGATGTGAAACGTGAAAAACAAGATGGGTGCGAGCTTGCTCTGGTAATTGTAGCTGAAAGGTTACTGCTCCAACTTGTTTCAGCACTATATGGTCCATAAAACATGAAAACTATTAAGTGGAAGAATCAATCTGAAAACATGAAAACATGAAGAGGAGGAAAAATTAACCACTCTGTGCAAATGCAAATGCAAGTTGACTTACTGTTAGTTACTGTGTTACTTTAGTTAAATAATTTTGGATCACACAGAAACAATTAATTTTGTGGTGCCCACTAGGGTGGGCTAATTTTATTTTGGTCCACCGGTGGACCAGAGGGCAATTTTGGTTTTTTCCCTGTCTTTTCCGTTTTCTTCTTCCTCCCCTTCCCAACCATCCACCAGTCCACCATCAAGGCCACTATCTCTTGTGTCCACTTCTTCCTAAACAAACCACTCACCCAATGCTCCATCTCTTCTTCACATCTGAATGAGAGGGACATATAGATACAATCCGTGCCTTGAAGGGATTAAATACTTTTCCCAAATAAAGCCACAAAAATTTCCCCCAATATAAGCTCACGCATCCAAGGAATACCAGATGAACATTTCAACGAAATTAACCCAACCTGGTATGCAAAGGCACACCCTCAATGCACTTTCCTTGAACTAGCAAAGGCAATACCCACCCAGGAGCAAAACAACCAGAAAAAAAAACAGTGGCAAACTAACCCATACATCTCTAACCATAAATAGTACTAGAACAGAGATGTTTTAGACTTTGTCCCTTCCACTCCTTCTCCCTCCCACTCTCTCCCTGCTTCCCAGCCTCACAAACCAATCTGAATCTTCACCTTCCTCCCATTTTTTTGTTGAAGTTGCAAGAAAGCCTCCATCTTTCTTGCCCCTATCATCATAATGACTGAATAAGAAGCATCAGAACACAAAAATTGAAAACAGATGAAAAAGGTTAGATTTTTAGAAGGGGGAAAACACCAAACCCAGCAAGATCAACGCCAATCCCAACCCTTCTCCCTCCACTCTCTTCCCAACAACCAAGGTTGGTTTTTCGATCGATGGCAAGATATGCTTCGGAGGCAGCAAGCTCCACTTCAATCTGCTTCGATTTATGGAAACCCAACCCAGCAATTTCACCGCTGCAAGGATTTCAAAGGCTCTTCTTGGCAGTATCAACCCAGTGGTGCTACAGTTCTGTTGAACTTGGAGGGGGTCGATTTACAATTTTACCCTTCTATTGTTGATTCAATCTTAACCGTTCGTTTGAAGAATATTCTAGGAATCTTAGATCTAACGGTATTAAGTCAATGGTGCACCGGTGGACCAAAATAATAAAGGTCCACCCTAGTGGGCACCTAATTTTGTTACATTTAGGTGGTTCACATAATGATGGGTCATTTTCGCGTGATCAGAAAATACTTGCGTGTATGCATAAGTCCATGTTTGGTTACACGGAAGAGAACCACGTTGAGACCAAAATTATGGCGGACAGTTGCAAAAGCTAAGGGAAGTTATTTCTGTACATCATAATTTTGCTCTTACCGATCATGTATCCAAACATACACTAATACTAGTCATGTGGTGTAGTGATAGTCGTGGAGGACCAAGGTTGCATGAAAATGGCTAAAAGCGAGTAACTTCAATGTATGTTTGAAAGAAAGAAACTTCAGCATTTACTCAAAAGTACCAAAATGTCGCAGAGTAATTTTTTTAAGAGTTTAATTTTTATGCACCGACAGTGTAAAGTTTTTTTACACTGTCAACCAATTAGATTTCAAGGATGTGAGAAAATCTCTCATTTTATTTAATTTCATTAATTGACGTGACACATCCTTGAAATCTAATTGGTTGACGGTGTAAAAAAACTTTACACTGTCGGTGCATCAAACTTTTTCTCTTTTTTTAATTTGAATTATTCTTTTAGTATTTTTGTTTGTTACTTGTACAAGGGAAAGAAAGTAAGAAACAATTAACATTTTAACATGGAAATTAAAATTCTTTTATATTTTCAATTTGTTCATTTGAACTTGTCATCAAAATCCATAACCAAAATGAGCGGATTCATTTTGAATTTTGTTCACGAAAGTAATGTATTGCTCCTCCCTAACCCCAGAATCTAACATTCCTAGTTAGAGTTTGTGTACATGTTTGACATATGCTGCATGAATTCCAAAACAGTGTTTATTGCTTCTCATACAATACAGCAAAGGCTTCATCTAAAAGCGTGGGATACAGGGTGAGGTATTCTGCAAATAAGCCAAATAAGCATTCTGCAACCGATTTGTTTATGATCATCACAACAACAACTCTTGAATCTGAAAAGGTTGTAAGTAATCCTTCCTTGACCTCCATTTTCTTTCCTTGCATACCTTTCCCACTTTTTCTTACTCTATGTGTGGTGTTGCACCTGTCTATTTGCAAAATAGTTGGATTAGTTGAGACAACCGGGAGGAATATAAAGATTGCAACAAAGATGAAGCAGCTCAGCACCTAATTTTGCCCGGAGTATTTTTATGTAACTTTAATTTTAGAAGCCCAACTAAAATTAATTTAAAATCTGAAAAGTTAAGAAATAAATAAAAATAAAAAACCATAAATTCGGATATAATAAAAAACGAAAATAAATGGAAATTGGAAAAAGATAAAAAAACTTAAAAATAAAAAAAATTGGATTCAAATATAACAACCAAAAATAAATTTTGAAAATAAATATAAATCTTAGAAGAAAGCTATAGAAGATAATTAGAGAATAATTTCAAGAAATATTCTAGAGGATAATTATTTATTAGAAATTAAGAAAATAGAGCTCAAAATCTTTTAAGATTTCTTCATAAAAATTCAAATATTCTTATTAAAATTAGGATACAACTAACCCTAGCAGAACAATTATAAATAGGTCGATTTGTGGTGAAAGGGGGCTCTTGTAAAACCATTCACAGAGCAACAAAAAATCTATGTTTTGTCGCCAAAAGTTTTCCCTTCATCCACCGTTGTATTCTTAGTCATTCTCCACATCCAGAATCTATTATTCATAAAAAAATCTCTTCGATTCCATCATACTTGCAACCTCAGGAGGAGCCAATCACTTTGCTAGCAAGTTCTGATCTGCATACAAAGTTCACTACCTGGTTTTGCTAGCTCATTGTTTTTTTTTTGAACGTTTTGCTAGCTCATTGTTGAACGCTCATAGCACAGGTTTTAATTTCTCTTATATCAAAAAATGGAAATAGAAATAAATGTATAGATTTGAATTTAAATGATAGGATAAGTTGGTTGCATAAAACAGTAAGAAATCTTTTAGAGATACCTTTGTAACAAACCCTCTTTTATTTTCTTCAATCCCTCCCTTGTCAAAGCATCTCACTCTTATTCTCTCCCGGCAGTAAGAAACCCTATTTTCTTTTCCAGGTGCTTTCCCTCCAGAAATTTCAATGGTTGATAGGATCAGTGCTTTACCAGACGAACTTCTCTGCCACATTCTGACGTTTCTACCAACGAAAGACGCGGTTGCCGCCGGCCTTCTTTCAAAGAGATGGAGACCTCTCTGGCGCTCAGTTTCTGCTCTCGACTTTTCCTTTCAAAGGATGCATAGAGACTATTACGACCATGACGGTTTATACTTTAGCAACATCGTCTACTCAGTTCTTCTCTTTCGCGACCCCGCTACACCCATAAAAAAGTTCAACCTCGAGCTTCATGATGTTCTTCTCATTGATAAAACCGTAGCCAATATTAGCAAATGGATCAACTTTATGACACAATGCAGAGTCGGAATAGAGCACCTCTGTCTCCATGTCAACGCTCCCTATCGCTTGGCCCCTAAATTGCCTATTAGCATTCTCAGTTGCAGGACGCTCGTTGTTCTCAAATTGTGTGGGTTGAATTTTAATGGTGTGTTATCAACTGGACTTCCCTCACTCAAAATCCTCCATATCAAAAATGTTGAATTCACAAGTGCTGTACTGCTCAAAGAGTTTCTAGCTGGATGCCCAATTCTTGAGAATTTGAAATCTGGTCGTATAAGGATCACCGGTAAGTCCTCCACTTATCGTCGAAAGCTCGCAAGCTTATGCTTACCCAACTTGCAAAGAGCAGATATCGTTCATAGTAGGCTTCCACTGCAACCATTTTCTAGTGTGACCTTCCTGCGCGCAGACATAGAAAAGGTTTGATTATGATGATTTATGGAATGAGAAAAGATTAATTTGATTCTTCTATGTATTGTTTTCACACTTTTGTTTTTTTCATGAGTTTCACCTTGATTTCTTACCGACTGTCTTTCTAAATGGTTTAGGGGTATAATGTCTTTCCTTCCTTTCACAATTTGACCCACTTGGAGCTTGTCATTGAACTGTATGATTCGCATGTGCTAGGAGAAATGCTCAAGCACTGCCCTAACCTTCAAAGTCTTGTTTTTGAGGTTTGCAAAGTTTAGTTATGATGATTTCTGTTTTTTTCTTAATATATCTTTCATGTTTTTTTAATGTTTATTGTTAATCTACTTGCATGGACGGTAGAGATTGGACGAAGCCCAGAGATGTGACCCAGAAAATTGGACAGACCCAGAATTTGTTCCTGAATGTCTTTCATTTAACCTTAAAACTTGCACTCTTCGACTTTTTGAAGGCTTAAAAGTTGAGTTTCAGTTAGCAAGATATGTTTTGAAGAATGCAAGAGTTTTACAAACCATGACAATCTTTAACGAAAGGTCGACAATCAGCCAAAGACAAATTAGAAAAAAGTTATCCTTTTGCTTGAGGAGCCCTTCAACTTCAAGATGTCAACTTATAATTCACCCCATTTAGGCCATCTAAGTAGTAGTTCATCCTATATCCTGACAATCTTTTCATGAAATATTTCTACATGAAATTGCTGTATTTGGTTGTTTGAACTATGAACGTTGAAGGGAAAGAACATTATCTTGGTGAACAAGTTAAGGATAAATGATTCTTACGTGATTGAGCACACCAACCAGTTTTATTTCTCCTTGCTTTTGACTTTAATTAGATTCATGTTTGTCCATTTTCTATCAGTTGTATTCAAAATTATGAATTCATGCTTATCACGGGGCAGAAGGGTGAAATTTGTTAATTATTGTTTCTCAGATGCTGTCTTTTATCCATGATACATAAGCATGGATTAGAGATTAAGCAAGTAGTTGTTACTCAAAAGGTCTTTTTTTTAATAATATTAGTGTTTTGATTTTACAATTAAAAAGGACTTTGATTTTAATTTCATTTTTTAGAACTTGTTAAGCTCAAAACAGGTTCGTAAAACCACTATTGATATTTTGTGTCGCCTACTTCTACTTCTTTTGATGGGGGGCGAATCCGGTGCTTCCAGCTATGAATCTAGAGTCAAGTCAAAAAGGGGCTACGACTCTGGGTTTTTCTAATGAGCTTGGGAGAAGGGTGGGTTTGTTGGTTTTCTGGGATTTCTTGGTGGGTTGTGGGGTTTTGTGGGAGACGGGTACGAGTATCTTTTGAAAACACGGGTATGGGTACTATAGTACCCTACCCATTGTTATCCCTAGCTTTGTTTCTAGATTCAAAAGGTTGAAGTGGATGTTGAAGATGAAGAGCGGTGCAGTGGTGCTTTGGGATGGGGAAGAAGATGAAGACGAAGATCAAGATGAACAAGAAGATGATTTTGAAAATTTATTTCATTTTTTTGAAATTATGGATTTTAGGTTAATTTTTTAATTAATAAGAGAGAAGATATTACATTTTTACTTTTTTTATCCCTAATTAAATCGTAACCATCAACCTAAAGAACATTCATAAATTTCAATATCTAAAAAGATGATTTGGGATGGGGAAGAAGATGAAGACGAAGATCAAGATGAACAAGAAGATGATTTTGAAAATTTATTTCATTTTTTTGAAATTATGGATTTTAGGTTAATTTTTTAATTAATAAGAGAGAAGATATTACATTTTTACTTTTTTTTATCCTTAATTAAATCGTAACCATCAACCTAAAGAACATTCATAAATTTCAATATCTACAAATTTTAAATGAAGGATCATCGGTACTCCAAAAATAAAAAGGACCCCTCGAGTTCCACCAATAGCATTTATGACATCTCATATTTTCTCTCACTTTCTTTTTGGCTCAAGGAGGTTTACCCGTGAAGATCACGCCCCTCTGATCCTCAAGCATGAGAACGTAATTAGATCCAGGGTCGGCCCAAGGGTAAAGCCACCCAAGCAAGCGCTTTAGGTCTCCATAAAAAAAATTACCAAGTAAAAAAGGCCTCAATTTTTTTTAACTAAGTAAAAAAGGCCTCACTTGAAAGTTTGTTTTAGGTCTTATTTATTGTTGGGTCGGTCTTGATCAGATCCGCCATATCCTTTTACACTGTGCTACATTCAAAATCTCCCACTTTCGATTTCTCAGGAGCTCTTTCATTCTCAATATGCTCTCTTTCTCCCTTAGAGCTCCTATGGTGATTCTCATTAGATGCAGGGGAGAGCGGGGTTTCGCAAGATCTACTTCGATCTGCACCCTTCTCCATGAACCCTAAGCGGAGACGAAGAAAAAACCCAGATCAGAGAAGAAGCATAAACCCCGAAAAAGGAAGATGAGTGAATGACAGAGCGATCCTCCACGACGTTGAAGAGGAGGGGAGCTTGACGACCTGGACGATGATCTGAAAAATGGGGGCTCGGACCTAGCAAGAACAGATTGAGGAAGGAGAGGGAGGGCATGAGAGAAGACTCAGGAAGCACATCCTGAAACCCACATGCTACTGCGACCACCACCGCAGCCTCCATGAGCGCTTTCGTCACCAATCCTTGCACCACCCGTCGTGAGCCAGGGCCTTGACCTTTCACTGTCTCGCATTCTCCCTTTCTCTCAAAGCCCCCCATCAGTTCTTTTTCTCCGTGTTTCATTCTCCCTCTTGTGTTACCTCTTTATGCCTATGTGTGGTTTGTTTTGGCGAGAGAATTAGAACCTTGCAATTCACATTTCAATGAAGAGGATGATAAAGTTTCACAGATTCAATGGAGAGAAAGATGAAATTTCATAGGTGGAAGAAGGAATTTGGGTCGATTAGGTGTTAATTTGGTGTTTTTTTAATTTTAAGTTTTTGATGAAGTTTTTTTTATATTATTATTTTATAATTATTTTTCTACGTGCAAGGGTGATGTGGCCTGCCACATTAATTAATGAAGGTCACATCAGCCAAATCCCTTAGTCAACTAACAGAGATGGACGGAAGAACCAATTTTGCACACGACACAAATGTTAAGGACTTAGAGCAACTCCAACGCTGGTTTCTTAACCCAGCTGGAGTTGCTAAGAAACCGTATCTTATTTTTTTCAGCATTGGAGCTTGCTCAGTTGGCAGGTTCAGTTTCTTAACTACAGTGCATGGTTGCTTCTGCAAGCAACTATGCTTTTTCAGTTTCTTAATTAAAATAATCTATTTTCTCTCACTTCCCCAACAGATTTCAGAGGCAAACATAACAGAAAGGATGAAATTGAACAATGTAAATTCAACAGAGACATAATCAGAGGACGAAAATTGCAATTTTATTGAATGAATTGAAACTTTACATGAAGAAATTGAAACTTAAAACACATAAATTGATATTTACAAACCCTAAAAAAAAATCTTCTCTGGTGAGTTCTGGAAGTTCTGATCTGAGAGTAATGGCCCTTGCATGTGTGAAAAGGAAGGATTTTTGCAAGCTTCAAGGCTTTGAAGCTTGCAAACAGGGGTTGTGGGGGTCGGATTGAGGCTGTATGGTGGCGGTGGTGGTTGTTTGGTGGCCGATGGTGACTGCATGTGGTTGTTTGGTGGCGGCGGTTGATGTTTGGTGATCGGTTGAGGCTTTGGAGGCGTGGACCAGAGAGATCGAGGGAGAAGAAGTGAGGGAGAGAGGAAGGAGAAGAGGAGGCGTCGAGAGGAAGGAGAAAAGGAGAAGTGAGGCAGAGAGGAAGGACCTGCAGGGTTTAGGGTGAGAGGAAGGGGAAAAGGAGACGCTGCAGGTCAGGGAAAGAGGAAGGGGGAAAGAGGAAGGGGAAAAGAGGAAGGTGAGTGAGAGCTTGAGGAAGAAGGTGAGTGAGAGAGGTTGAAGAAGAAGCTGAGCGTGAGAGAAGAGAGGAAGAAGAGAGGAGCGGCTAGGGTTAGAATGGAGAGTGAGTGAGGAAAAATAGATTATATAGTGGGTGACCGGCTGAGCCGGTCATCCCACCGGCTGGAGCCGGTTTTCTGCCCGTTTGGGCTTTTTTTTTTGAATTTTTTTAAATTGACCGGTTTTCTGACCGTTTTTTCATTTCTCAGCTTCTTTACCGACCGTTTTTTCAATTCTCAGCTTCTTTACCTTATATATAGTGCAGTAGACCATTTGAAACACCAACATTTACTCCCACAATTTCTCTCTTGTCCAAAAATTCTCAAATTTCTCAAAATGTCTAATCCTTATGAGCAATATTATCCACTACTCGACAATGAAACACCTCCTACAAGTGAAGGTTTGCAACCTTCGCCTATGTTTCCGCCACAAAACCAACCTCCGCAGATGATTCACCCGCAAAGCCAACCTATGATGGTGTTCCAACAACAAAACCAACATTCGCAGATGATTCGCCCGCAAAGCCAACCTATGCCGATGTTCCAACAACAAAACCCACATCCACAAATGTATCAACCACAAAGCCAACATCCGCAGATGTGTCACCCTCAAAACCAACCTCCTCACACCGGTGGTAATGTTCAAAATCCTTCGTATCAAATGTTTCCACAATCGTTCTACCATCAAAACCAACCTCAGGGTCAAATGGGACCATATCCACCACAAATGCCTTATCCAAACAATCCACAATATTGCATGTATCCACCACAATACCAAGCACCTCCTACTGGTAGCAGCAGTAGTTCAAAAGTCTCAAGTACACAATGTGAGGCTATGCCCGAGGAGCCTGAATTTTCTACTCAACGGGGTCTAGATGATATTGATCTTGAAGAATCCGGAAAGAAACGCACCAAATGGAGTGGTAAAGATAATATACTTCTTCTTCAGTCATGGCTTAACGTTTCTATCGATCGGGTCGTGGGAAATGAGCAAAAGTCAGATTTGTTCTGGAATAAGATTCGAGCCCAATATGAGGAGTACCGCGACGATGCCTCTCCTTCGAGGACATGGTTATCCCTGAAATCTCATTTTAATAAATTGAATGTTGATCTTCAAAAATTTGTCGGTTGCCACACTAAAGCCGTCAATCATTGGAAAAGTGGACACTCAGATAAGGACATCATGGCTACGGCGCATCAATTATATCATGTAGATACGGGTAAAGATTTCAAACATGAGAATGAATGGCGGTTGGTGAAGGATGAACCAAAGTGGAAGGGAACATTTATGACAACCAGTTCAACGAGGCAGAAGAAGTCAGGAGATGGGGTGTATGCAACATCGTCTGACCGGAGTGCATCAATCGAGGGCGACGAATATGAGGCCACACAACCAGCAACCCGCCCGTTGGGAAAAAAGAACCATAAAAGGAAGGCCAAAGTAGGAGACACAGCTTCAAGTGATCTCGATTATGTTCCTAACTCCGAGATGATAGCCATCGGGAAAGCTAAACTGAGATTCCTGGCGAGTTTTGAGAAGCTCAAGACTGAAGAACTGGAGGTGAGAAAGGAAAAAAACAAACTTCATAAGGCGCGGTTATTGAAGGAATACAAAGATATCCTTATGGAGGACACATCTGAAATGAACGAGGTGCAGTTAGCAACGCATCAGCGCCTAGTTGAATTCGCCATGAAAGAACTAGGAATGTCTTAATTCTTGTTGTTGTCTTTCGTAGCGTGTGCCAATGTTGTGATTTTAGCATTTCTACTTATTGATTATGCATTAGTGTTGTAATTTTAGCATTTCTACTTATGTGTATTGCATCAGTGTTGTAATTTTAGCATTTCTACTTATGTATTCTGCATTAATGTTGTAATTTCAGTATTCGAATTTTTCTTAATGTGTACTGCGTTTCTACTTATGTGTTCTATATAGTCGTTGGGGAATATAGCCGTTGGGGAATATAGCCGTTGGGGAATATAGCCGTTGTAGAATATAGCCGTTGGGGAATATAGTCGTTGGAGAATATAGCCGTTGTGGAATATAGCCGTTGGAGAATATAGCCGTTGTTGTTTCTCTTATTTATACATGTCATATTTCATTCATCTCAACATTCAAGAGTTGTTTTGTCCTCTCATATTGTCTTCCTCCTATCCAATTACACTGATAGTTTCTCATTGTGTCATAGAATGGATCCAAACAATATGGCCGACTTGGACATTTACGACGTTGTCATTGACGAACTTATCAATGACACGACTATAGAAGATATGATGCAGGAGGAGATGGAGTTTTATCAACGACGTGCCAACACCGTTAGGCCCAAGCGAACAAGAAAGGTGATAGAGAGAGATCGTGAAGCTGGGAACGAGCGGTTGTGGAATGACTACTTCTCCGAAAATCCTGTGTACACGGAAGAGCTTTTCCGACGAAGGTTTCGAATGCGAAAGCATGTGTTCCTCAGAATTGTAGGGGCCCTTGGGTCTCATGACCCGTACTTTTTAATGTCTGTCGATGCAGTTGGAAGACAAGGCCTGTCACCATTACAAAAGTGCATCGCCGCTATTCGTATGTTGGCGTACGGATCACCTGCTGACAGTGTTGACGAGTACGTTCGAATTGGTGAAAGTACTGCAATTGAGTGCTTAAAGAATTTTGTGGAAGGTGTGTGTGCAGTATTTGGTGAAACATACTTGAGGCGCCCGAACCAGGAAGACATTACCCGCTTACTTCAATGGGGCGAGTCTCGTGGATTTCCAGGTATGTTGGGTTCTATTGATTGTATGCATTGGGAATGGAAGAATTGTCCAGTTGCGTGGAAAGGTCAATTCACCCGAGGTGATCATGGAAAGCCCACAATCATGCTTGAAGCAGTGGCATCACAAGACTTGTGGATTTGGCATGCATTTTTTGGCATTGCAGGTTCTAACAATGACATTAATGTGCTAAATCAATCTCCGGTTTTTAATGAGGTTTTGAGTGGAAATGCTCCCATGGTGAACTTTAGCGTGAATGGAACAATGTATAACATGGGATACTATCTAGCAGACGGTATCTATCTCCCGTGGGCTACATTTGTGAAGACCATCCCAATGCTGCAAGGAGAAAAAAGGCAAAAATTTGCGAAAAGACAAGAAGGAGCAAGAAAGGACGTTGAACGTGCATTCGGCGTTCTCCAATCTCGGTTTGCAATAGTTCGTGGTCCATCACGCTTTTGGCATCCGAATGAGATGAAGTCAATAATGTATGCTTGCATCATATTGCACAACATGATTGTTGAAGATGAGCGCAACACGTACCGAGGTAATTTTGTTTATGATCAGGTCAATAATGACATATTGGATGCTGAAGTAGTAAGTGGTCCTATTCCCGCTTTTAGAAATATCTTGGAAAGAAGAGCACATCAAATTGATAGGTCAATTCATCACCAGCTTCAAGCAGACTTGGTGGAGCATATTTGGCAGCTTCCCGAAAACGAGAATAATGAAAATTAACCTTCAAGTGTTATTATGTATTTCATTTCAAATGTATTGTTGCTTATTTTTCATTGTCATGTATTTTCTTTCGTCTTTATTTCTATCATTCAATAAAATTGTTTTTGCTTGAAAAAACACAATGTACTTTTTTATTTTTGTTTCAAGTTAACATGCCGATATTTAAATTTAATTGTTTTAAATATTAAGTAAAATTAAATTTAAATTAAATTCGTATTAATTTTAATTAAATTATTTTTAAGTTGAAGTATTGATTTAGTATTAAATGTTAAATCTAAATTGAGTGAAAATAAATATTATTAATTTATGTTGTATGGTGGGACACGGGTGAGACCCTTCAAATAGTAATTTAAGAAACCATGAGTTGGAGCAAAATCTGCTTCAGTTTCTTAGGAGTTTCTTAAGTCTGATGTGGCAGTACGAGTCCACAGAAATAGTGCTGAATAGTGTGTTAAGAAACCAGATAAGAAATTGTGAGTTGGAGTTGCTTTTAGATTGCTCATTTTAAAAATTAAGTTCCACTTCTATACAAAAAGTTGGGAATTAGATTTCTCACCCAAAAATTTTGGTTTTTTAATTTCCGAATTATTTTGAGATTCTTCAAAATTTTAATTCTTGGTAGTGCAAAATATAATATAACACTTCATTTTTAAGTTGGAAAATAATTCTAGAACTCAATTTCCAAAATATTTGAGGAATTAAGTTCCCGAAGTGTTTTAAGTGAGGTAAGCCTTTTCTTTTTTATCTTTCTCATTGTCCCACTCCCATCTACTATTGTGAACAAATTGTTTTCCTTATTTTCTCCAATCCCTCCCTTGCGAAAGCATCTCACTTCGTATTCTCTCTCGCCGGTAAGAAACCCTTTTTTCTTTTTCAGGTGCTTTCCCTCCAATGGTCGATAGGATCAGCGCTTTACCGGACGAAATCATCTGCCACATTCTATCGTTTCTCCCGACGGAAAACGCCGTCGCCACCGCCGTCCTCTCAAAGAGATGGACCCATCTCTGGCGCTCAGTTTCCGCTCTCGACTTCTCCTCCGTCAGAATGTACGAACCCGATGACCACCGTTTCTTCTTCAGCGACATCGTCTACTCGGTTCTTCTCTTTCGCAACGCCGCTACCCCCATCAAAAAATTCAGCCTCGAACTTGATGATGATGTTGCTGTCGCTAATCTTGACATAGCCAATATTCACAAATGGGTCAATTTTGTCACGCAATGCAGAGTTGGAGGAATCGAGCATCTTCGTCTGCATTTCATGGATTTCATTCAGTTGCCCCAGTTGCCTATTAGCATTCTCAGTTGCAAAACTCTGGTTGTTCTCAAATTGTGTGGGTTGCATTTGATCAATGGTGTGTTTTCAACTGGACTTCCCTCACTCAAAATTCTTCATGTTAAAAAAGTTGAATTCACAAGTGATGGACTACTTAAGGAGTTTCTAGCTGGATGCCCAATTCTTGAGAATTTGAAAGCGCGTCGCATTTGGATCACCGGTGAGTCCTCCTTTTACCGCGGCGGAGAGCTTGCAGACTTAGGCTTACCCAAATTGATTAGAGCAGATATCGTTCGCAGTAGGCTTCCGATGCTGCAACCATTTTATAATGTGGCCTTCCTGCGCGTAGACATAGAAGAGGTTTGATTATGATGAATTGATGATGATTATTATGATTTATTGAATGAGAAAATGTGAATTTGGTTCCTTTATGTATTGTTTTCACACTTTTGAATTTCGCCTTGATTTCTCACAGACTGTCATTCTGAATTGTTTAGGTGCATTATGCTTTTCCTTACTTTCATAATTTGACCCACTTGGAGCTTGTCATTGAATTGTATAATTCGCTTGTGCTAGTAGAAATGCTCAAGCACTGCCCTAACCTTCAAAGTCTTGTTTTTGAGGTTTGCAAAGTTTGGTTTTGATGATTTCTGTTTTCTTTTCTTGATAAATCTCTAATGTTTTTTTTAATGTGTATTGTTAATCTACTTACGTGGACGGTAGAGATTGGACGAGGCCCAGAGATGTGACCCAGAAAATTGGATAGACCCAGAATTTGTTCCTGAATGTCTTTCATTTAACCTTAAAACTTGCACTCTTCGATTTTTTGAAGGCTTAAAAGCCGAGTTTCAGTTAGCAAGATATGTTTTGAAGAATGCAAGAGTTTTACAAAGCTTGACAATCTTTAACGAACGGACAATCAGCCGAAGACAGATTAGGAAAAAGTTATCCTCAGGCTTGAGGAGCCCTTCAACTTCAAGATGTCAACTTATAATTCACCCCATTTAGGCCATGTAAGTAGTAGTTCCTCTATATCCTGACAGTCTTTTGATCAATTTCTACATGAAACTGTGGTATTTGGTTGTTTGAAGTATGAACCTTGAAGGGCAAGAACATTGTCTTGGTGGACAAGTTAAGGAGAAATGATTCACATGATTGAGCACGCCAGCCAGTTTTATTTCCCCCTTGCTTTTGGCTTTAATTAGATTAATGTTTATCCATTTTCTAGCAGTTGTACGTAAAATTCTGATTTTATGCTTATCCACTGGGGTAGAAGGGTAAAAATTGTAAATTATTGTTTTTCAGATGCTGTCTTTGATCAATGACACAGAAACTTGGATTAAAGATTAAGCAAGTAGCTGTTACTCAAAAGGTTTTTTTTGTTGTTTGCTTTTTTATGATATTAGTGTTTTGATTTTTTAATTAAAGAGGACTTGGATTTAAATGGCCTTTGCAAAGATTTGGTTGGTTTCGATACTGTGAACTGGGTTCAAACCTGTTTTAATTTCATTTTTTAGAACTTGTTCAGCCTCAAAACGGGTTTGTAAAACCAGTATCAGAACTGGTTCTTTGAGTTCAAAAACATGTTTACCTGATATTAAGTTGAAGAACTGGTATTATGAATGTCCTACAACCTTTAGAACTAGTTAAGCTACCCGTTTATAATCACCACCAGTTTGCTTGCATATTAAATAATAAGAATTTGAATCCATGTCTTAATTAATCAACTTAAATGACATCAGTAAAAATGGTTTGTTTTCATTAGCTTGTAGGAAGAGAGTGTCTAAAATGGTTCCCCTGATCTTTGTGAAAGAGTCAGCATATGAAAATTCGCACTAAGGTATTGGAATTTTAATTTTTGGTCACGGACTTGTGTAGAAATAAGGTTGTGGTCTTGTGGATGATGCCATAAAGACACTCACTTGTATGATAAAAGATAGTCATAGTTTGAATGGGAAGCTATGGTTTTTCGGGGAGATATGAGGAAACTAGGATTTTTCCAGTCATCATGGATTCTACGGATATGATTAGGTTCTTGGTGAAGGAAGGGAGGGGTATGGATGCTTTGTATGTTCTGAACCGGATGAAAGAAGATGGAATAAAGCCTAGCATTGTTTGTTATATTATTGTTTTGAGTGTGATTGTTGCATAAGGGGGTTATGTGAAGTTAGATGAATTATTTTATGAAATTCTTGAATTGGAACATCTTCATGATGTTTACACATAAAATGTGCATTTAAATGGTTTTTGCAAGAAGAACAAAGTAGATGAAGTTAGGATGCAATCTGATTGTGGTTACTTAGAATACTTTATTTGGCAATTGTGCTCTACCATACTTCTTGCATAATCTATAATCTATTGCAATAATGAGCCATCTCCTTTTTCAACCAAGTCTTGTTCGACATAATAAATGCAATCCTGCTCTCTGTTGTTTGATGCGTCAGCAGGATAGGATAAAACAATTCTGACCCTTATTCTATTCATCATGTGTAAAAGACTAAGGGCCCGTTTGGTGGTCAGGATATGATAGGACATGATAGGATAATAATCATATCATGTTGTTATCCGTTGTTTGGTGTGTCAGCAGGATATGATAACACTATCCTGTCCTCTATCCTATCATGCTCATCATGTGTAATTTATAATTACAGGATAAGATACAAGTTATATATTTTCTTTCAGTATCCAAACTCCAAATTAATTTATTTTAATATTATATAATTTATAATTTATAATCATTTAATTAATAAATATAAAAATATTAATTTAACTAAAATAAAAAATTGTTATTCATAAATAGTAAAATAGACTACTCACTTACAAATATTGATTTATTAATAGTAATAGACTATTTTAATATTTTCATCTTCTATTATTAAAAATTATTTATCTGCTTATATAATAATTTAAATATAAATTACTTTTGAAATAATAATATTTTTAATTTAGTTAATTTTTATTGTTTATCATGTGTCACAATTAAGTGAAAACCAATTGGTTACAAATATTACCTTTTTAATAATAATAGAATAATTTTCTATTTTTATCTCCTATTATTTAACATTATTTATCCACTTATATAATAATTTATAATTTAAATATAAAGTACTTTTGAAATAATTATATTCTTAATTTAGTTAACTTTTATTGTTAATTATCACGTGTCACAACTAAGTGAAAGTAATTGATTAATTGCATAATTTTATTTAAAATATAGATTATCTTCAAAACAATAAAATAGGCTAATTAATAAAATTTAAATTTATTTTAGTTATTTTAAAATATAAACTCATTCATGAAAATGTATAAAAAATTAAATTTAATAGAATGATTAATTTTTAAATGTATTTTTTATTCAAATATAAATCTGATACATTTTTCCTTATCATATCCTGTCTTTATCATGTGCACCTCAAACACATGATATGATAAGTGTCTATCCTGGTCTTATCTTATCCTGTTGCTATCATGTTCACATATCATATCCTATCATATCCTATCCTGACCACCAAACGGGCCCTAAAAGTTATCATGAGGGGGAGCTAAGCTAGAATTATCCTGACAGGACAGGATAACAGTTTTCGATTCCTTTTTTGGACCCTAACTCTAAATTCAATATTTATATTTTATATAATTTAAAATAATAATAATTAAATAATATAAAAATATTATTAATCTTAGTAATATACTAATTTTATTATTTATTAATTACTAGTTGTTATTGTTAAGTTAAAATTATTTAGTTATTAAATGAACTAATTTATTAATGGGAAAATGTTGAATTTACTCATATAAAACAATTAAATTATCATTATCATTTAATGCTACTTAGTTAACATTATTTTTTATTAATATTATAATAAAAATAAATAAAACTATTATTCACTTGCAATGAAATAAATTACTCACTTGTAAATATTGATTTATTAGTAGTCAATATAGACTTATTTAATATTATTAATTTCTCTTATTTAAAATTATTTCTCTACTTATATAATAATTAATAGTTATTTTTGTTACAAGATGAAGAGTATAATAATTTATAGTTTAAGTATAAAGTAATTTTGAAAAAATAACAATTTTAATAATATATTTTAAATTTATCATTTGCCACTACTAGGTTAAAACCAATTTGTTAAATGTATAGTTTTTACATTTAATTAAAATAGGCTCCCTTCGGAAAAAATTAAAATGGACTAGTTAATAAAATTTTAGTTGATTTTAAAACATAATCATTTATAAAAATATGAAGAAAAAAAAAAACAGATTTTGATAGATTAGTCATTTCCCAACGTCGTTGTCGTCATCGCTATCGCCACTACCATCACTGCCACCACCACTCACCACTGCTACCACCACAAATCGCATCCACCACCTCAATCGCCATTGGCATGGCTGCTACCACTACATACCGCCATGACCTAGCACCACAACCACCTCCCCCCGCCTCCGTCATCACGGCCACTACTGCCATCACTGCCACCACCATCACTTCCAACATCGCTACCACCTCTACGGCCACTACCACCACCCTCCATCATCGTCGCCGCCATTATCGCAGCCACCTTGGCTACCACCGCCATCTTTACCACCCACTAACATTATCTTCATTTTATAATATAACCATTATTTAATATTTCACAAAAAATAAGTTTATATTAATTTAAACGAAATGATAAATTATGTATTAAAATTTTATCAGACCTAATACTATACATGATTACAAACGGGACTTTTTATGTTAAACTAGTTTCAACATAAAAAGAGTTAGATTGCCCTAATATCGTTACCGCTCTCAAATGCAGAAAATTTCGGGAATTAGATTTCCCACCCCCGGTTTTAGAATTCCCACCCCATTTAAAAGTGGGGAAAAACCAATATTGCCCCTCCGTGTTTTAGTCCGAATGTTATACATTCGGACTCCTCCGAATGTTCAAATGTCGGACTCAGTTAATAATAGAACAAAACTATCAATTCAGATTCACATTTGTAACGGGACAGAACATCAACTCTCGGAGGTCTCAAGAGAAGCGACCCAGAGGCACCCAAATCGACCCACACATCACGACCAAAAGCGACCAAGAATCATCTGTGTTTCAAAACCGACCACACTGAGGTAATTTGTTGGAATCCACGACCAAGAATCATTTGTATTTTGAATCATGTGTATTTTGATGAGTTGGTGTTGTGATTTCAAATTTAGGGTTTCAAATTTAGGTATTTCAGATTAGGTTAGGTTTCGAATCCCTTTTTATGAGTTGATTTGGTGAAATTTCATTCCTATTGTGATTTCTGGGGTATTTGGGGTTCTGAGGTGCGAATTTGGGGATATTCGTACTCCGAATCTTGAAGATTCGGAATGGTTCAGGACTTCAAGATTCGGACTGGTTCAGGACTTCAAGATTCGGACTTGAGAGATTCAGTACTGTCTCTTCTATTGCTTCTGTTATTGTTTTTCATGATAAGATGAATGGGGTGAAGATAATTTCCATGCTTTTGGCTATCTTAGGGTAGTGGTTAAGGACATAACCAACTTGAGATTTCACATTTGAATTTCATAACATTATTTGAATTGTATTGAAATTTCATAACATTAGTTTACTGTGTATACTTGTGGATTGCTTCAACTAGTTAGTTACTCATTACATAGCTATTAATCTGTTTTCCTTATTTTTTATGATAGATTATGGCGAGGACAAAGTAAACTAAGAGGGTATCGTCTGAAGAGTTGGCCGATCGTCGTGCCTATCTCCACGCTTCTCATAGGCGAGGTGATCATGATACAGATGTGTCGACTTCTCGGAAGGGGGCTAGGAAGGGGCTAGGAAGGGGGCTCCGAAGGCGACCACTGAGGTTCCTGCCCCTGCTACTGAGGTTCCTGCTACTCAAGTTCCTGCTACTGAGGTTCCTGCTACTCAGGTTCCTGCTACTGAGGTTCCTGCTCTCTCGACGCCTGAGGTTACTGCTACTGAGGTTTCTCCTCAGTCGACGCCTGAGGTTACTGCCCACGATACTGTTGAGCCTTCCACCTCTTCACTTGATATTGATGCAGTTGAGGAGCCGGAGTCGGAGTCGGGGTCTGAGTCTGAGATTGAGGGTGAGGATGTAGAGGTAGAGGATCCGAATATGCCGCCGCTCCAGAGAGATCCACCGTTTCCTGGTGGGCCGGTTGAGTTGTCACTTCTGCAGCATTACCCGGATCACATAGCGCCTTGGACGTGGCATACCCTACTAGGCACCACTAACCCTCGTTATTCTGAGCGAGGTGATTTGAGGCTTGCCACTGCTGGTACGAAGCTCGGGCTGATGACGTGTGAGGGGGACAATTACAGGGAGGTCCGCTTGATTGTGGAGAGGAGCGGACTGTATCCACTGGTCAGGTGCAGCTATGTAGAGACGGATCCAGGGCTTATATCGGCCCTTGTGGAGAGGTGGCACGAGGAGACTAGTAGTTTCCACATGCCATTTGGGGAGATGACTGTCACCCTTGACGACGTCTCCGCTCTTCTTCACATCCCGGTTGGTGGGAGATTCTACACTCCAGGAGTGGCCTCGAGATATGATGTGGCAGAGACCTGCGCTTTGCTGTTAGGGGGGATGCAGATTTGTACATGGCTGAGTTTGATAGGCTTAGGGGTCCGACTATGAGGTTCAGCTTCTTGCGAGACCTTTACCCGAAAGCTGTTGCAGGTTTGTTTCATTCATTATCTGAACTTTTTCCAACTATTATTTATATTTACTTAATCATAATTGGTATTACATTGTAATGTAGAGGGGCGGTACGAGCATGCAGCCAGGATGTACCTGATGCATCTTGTTGGCGCGACATTGTTCGCCGACAAGAGTGGGGGGCACTCATTCTCCGCCCGTTGGATCGGCATGCTACAGGATCTTGAGCGGGTGTCGGAGTTCGCGTGGGGCGCCATGGCCCTTGCCACGTTGTACGACCAGCTGGGACAGTCTTCTCGCAGCGGGGTCAAACAGATGGGCGGTTACACTTCCCTGTTGATGGCCTGGGTCTTTGAGCACTTTCCAGACAGGCTCGTTCGCCGGTATGCGAACCCGGCTTACACAGAGGACCAGCCCAGAGCTCGTAGGTGGACAGAGTCAAGGTCGGGGCATGCTAGGCTTGACGAGAGGCGAGTACTACTTGATGAGTTGACGGCCGACGACGTCACTTGGACTCCATATGAGGCCCACAGGGAATGGCGACAGCGGGATGAGAGGGCTTTGTTCTCAGGCTACATTCGGTGTCCCTATCCCCCTGCTGTGCGACTTCATCTTCCGGAGCGGGTCATGCGACAGTTTGGGTATATACAGACGATCCCGCGCCACCCTAGTGAGATGGATAGATCTCCCGCAGCTGAGGCTGTTGATGCGGCATTCGCAGCTTATGTGCAGTACTTGTTCCCTGCGGGCGACCCTGCTACAGAGGAGGGACAGGCTGTGGACGGTTATATGGATTGGTACGCTAGAGTGTCTCATTGTTTCATCATACCGGATGAGAGGAGGGTTGATCTCAGTGCCGTGGTAAATTTTAAATTTTATTTCTATTTTCTTTATGCACTTGTGGTTTTCTGTATGTGATTTTACTAACAGCGTTTTTTTTATTATTTACTTTCAGGCTGCTTTGCGTAGGGCTTTAGAAGTCCTTGAGTTGTCACTTGAGGTGGATGATGCTTTGCTGCCAGGCACACAGGCCCGCGCTTTAACGGAGAGAGCACTTCGCATCCTCCAGGACTTGGCTGGGACACAGGGCATTGCTTACGCTGCTGGGAGAGGAGGTCTGGGAGCAGGTGGCCGAGCAGGTGGCCGAGCAGGTGGCCGAGCAGGTGGCCGGGAGGGCGGCAGGGCAGGAGCCAGGGGAGGCCGTAGGGGTAGGGGAGGTCGTCGGGGTAGGGGACAGTAAGGGACATTAGTTGTATGATCATTTGTTGACATTACTATTACGATATTAGGGGACTATGTATTTTGCACTACTATTTCGGATTAGTATGAGGTTTATGTTCACTTTAACGTATATATTTTTTTTTATTTTTCACTTTTACCCTAAACCCTAATAATTTGTGAGCTTTATGTTCACTTTAACATTTTTTTTTCTTTTTCACTTTTATAATCAACCCTAATAATTTTTAAAATCTATTACTTTTATAATCAACCCTAATAATCAACCCTTGTAATGGAAGCCAAAACCTGGCACTCAACAACCCAAACCCTTGTAATGAAGTTTAATCTTTAAGATATAATCCGAAACTTCAACCTTCGGATCAGTATGAAACTTCATCCTTCGGATTAGTATGAAACTTCAACTTCCGGACACCTCTGACAGATTCTACCACCTTTTTCAGCACCATTACTCCATAGCTTCACCTACCTCACCACCATTATGGCCTGCATAAACTCCTCAACCACCAAACCACCCCCCATTACACTTCACTTCTGATCACCCTCACTCCCTCACTTCCTCTTTTTTTACTACCCCTCAACCCCCCACCACCATCATTGCACCACCAACAACAACCTTCATCAACCAGCACCAACAACCTTCATCAACCAGCACCACCTTGGTATGTATCATTGCATCCATTATAATATACATATATACGTTTGTTTATATTTTCTACTATTTAAATTTCTCTTCATTTTTTGCCACCACCATCACTTCAACTTTTCTGCCTCGACATAAATCCGAATGTTCAAGTCTCGGATTAGTACGAATGTTCAAGTCTTGGATTAGTACGAATGTTCATTATACGGACTGTTAACCAGTGGCAGATTGGTTTATGCAGGCAGTATGACGAGCACATTTTTCTATGATGATGAAATGCTGCTTCTAAAACAAGATAATGATGTCAGTGAAGGAATGTTGCTTCAACAACAAGATAATGTTCAGCCTATAAGTGTGGATACCACTCATTTATGGTCGACCGATCAGGTATTCATTGCGTATACCATAATGACATTATTGTTTAGTGATGCTTGAATTGATTACTAATTTTAAAATGATATGTTACCACTGTACAGATATTTGAGACTGTTGATGACCTTAAACAATGGGCTAAGAATGTTGGGAAGGACAATGGATATGCGATTGTGACTGGAAGGTCTGATTATTCCAGAAAAGGTGGAAATATGTATATTGTTCTGCGGTGCTCGAAGCATGGTGTGTATATCCCGTACAAGGACCCTAAGTCTTTCAAGTACAACTCCACCGGATCACAAAAATGTAATTGTCCTTTTAAACTTAAAGGACGACCTACGGAGGGTGATAGAAATTGGTGGCTGAAAGTGTTGGAAGGGGTACACAACCATGAACCAGCTAGATCTTTGGTTGGCCATTCCTATGCTGGTCGACTAACAGAAGAAGAGAAGGTTCAAGTCGACAACATGAATAACAATTGGGTCCCACCGAGACACATGTTGGCCACTTTGAAGGAAAATAATCCGGGTAACTTGTCTACCATCACTCAAGTGTATAATCGCATCAAAAAAGTTAAAGAACTAGACCGCGGGCCACTTACAGAGATGCAATATTTGCCGAAGAAGTTGGCAGAAGCCAACTATGTTCACTTTGAAAGACATGAAGAAGATTCGGGTGTCATTATGGAACTTTTCTGGGCTCATCCTAATGCTATTAAACTCTTCAACACATTCCCTCACGTGGTAATCATGGATTGCACATACAAGACAAACAAATTTCAAATTCCATTGCTTGAAATGGTTGGCCTCACTTCTACTGGTCTGACTTACTCCATTGCATTTTGCTACATGACTCGTGAGCGCACACCTGACTATGTTTGGGCCTTGGAGTGCATGAAATCTCTACTTGCTGACCCTGCCCGATTACCTGGAGTGATTGTGACTGATAGGGAATTGGCTTTACTCAGTGCTGTTCGGAATATTTTTCCTGAGGCTACCCATTTACTATGCCTATTTCACATAAACAAGAATGTTGAGGCAAAGTGCAAATTGTGGGTTGACACAACGGATTTTAAAGCCTTAGTGATGCAAAAGTGGAATGAAGTGGTATATGCGGAAACAGCTACACAATTTGAGGAGGAATGGAGCGACATGTGTGATATGTGTAAGGATCATCCAAGGTTCACATCGTACATTTATGACACTTGGTTGGTTCACAAGGAGAAATTTGTGAAGGCATGGACAAACAGAGTGAAGCATTTTGGAACGACAACAAGTAATAGGTACTACGCACATGCAATCTTGATAGACTTGCTTCATTTGATAGAATTGATTCATTTGTTAGGCTTGTTTCATTTTTTGTATGCATTTGATAGACTTGTTTCATTTGATAGAATTGATTCATTTGATATGCTTGTTTCATTTTTTGTATGCATTTGATAGGCTTGATAGACTAGCTTCATGTTTGTATGCAGGGCTGAAAGTGCACATGCAAGCTTGAAGAAGATGCTTAGGAACGGCAAGGGTAACCTGTGCGATTCATGGGAAGCAATTGATAGGTTGACCATTGTACGCCACAATGCAATACAAGCATCGTTTGAGCGCAGTATTAACATTGTAGAGCACCGTTTCAAGTCTCCAATGTATAAGAATATGAGAGGATTCGTTGCTAAACATGCACTTCACCTAATGTATGATGAACAAAACAGGTTTTGGGGTCATGGTGAGAAATGCGGTTGCGTGATGAAAGTCACTCATGGACTACCTTGCGCTTGTGCACTTCAGAGTATGGCCTCAATTCCGTATGCAGCAATTGATCCATTCTGGAAGATACTTTCTTGGGAACAAGTGCCTGTTGTGGAGAGTCAAACCTCAAACAGTGGATGCATGCCGCTAGAGATTGAGGCTTTGTGGGCTCATTTCAATACCTTGGATGATGCGGGCCAAAGTATGCTGAGAAGGAAACTTAAAGAGCTTTATTGTCCTCAAATCAGTTCATTGTGTCCTCCTGAAGTGAAGATAAAGCACAATCAATCGTCCAAGGAGAGGAAAACCAAACCTCCCAGAGGTCAATCAATAGGATCCACCCAGCGTGACCTTTCACATTGGGAACTTGTTGACAATCAGACCAAAGAACAAGAAGCGAAAGCTAGCAAGAGGAAACCTAGGCTCACCAAAACTCCTAAAACAACTCCAACATCGCAAGCTCCTAAGTCAAAGAACAAGAAGGCTATGACGGCCACCGGCTCCAAAATCTACTTACCGGAGTTGCCATCTTTTTTATGGCCATATATACATGAAGTGATAGATGTTGTCGGGGATGGTAATTGTGGATACAGAGCCGTCGCTGCATTGCTGGACCTTCAGAACGGTCAGGACGGTTGGCCTCGGGTTAGGGAAGAGCTGATTGTAGAACTCACACTCTATGAGAAACACTATACACGCATGTGGGGTTATGATGTGGTACAAGCCATGCACAATCGTCTCACTCTCCCTCCTGATGGTAGGGCCACTAAAGCCAAATGGATGCATCTACCGGAGATGGGGTACCTTATTGCTAACCGGTTTCGGGTGGTTTTCATCTCCATCTCGTTAAAATCTAGTTACACTTACCTTCCGATGAGAGGAGGCGCCCCACCGTTAGAACATCCTGTCATAGCTATTGGTCATGTGACCAATCACTTTGTACAGGTATATCCTCAATTAAATACATATCTTCTTTTTTATTAATACACTCTCTTGTCACGTTAAACAATTTATATTGAAATATATCTAATTTTACTATTATACTCTTAAATGTAGCTGAAGTTGGTGTCTGGACATCCTATGCCGCCAATTGCTCCCCAATGGGAATACAACGTTGAAGAACCCGAGTCCGAATGGTGTAAACCGTATAAAGAGCGTTTGGATAGATTTATGGCTGAACACACTGTTTGGATTGGTCCTCGTGTTATTACAAACTTTGATTTAACAGACATAACAGAAGATTGATAATATGATTCATGTTTGTAATGTTGTAACCATGTCTGTAACCATATTATTAGCAATAATATTTTCCTACATGTATTAAGACAATGCTCCAGTAACAAGGTCTGTTTGTCCAATATTATTGTCACTGCATTTTCACGTTTCTGTCTGTGACAGTATCTGGTTTGAAAGGTACGAATCTTGAAGTTTCATATTAATCCGGGTTTTCAACTCTCGGACGTCTTAAAAAGGGGGGTGGTAAATTTAATTATGAATTAGTCCGGAACTTATAGTCCTGGATTGATCCGAAACTTAAAGTCCTGGATTGATCCGAAACTTATAGTCCTGGATCACCCTTACCAAGCAGCAGTATGCCTACACAACCAACTCTGACCACCATCAATTACAATCTCAACCACCATCACTGCCTACACAACCAACTCTGACCACCATTAATCTTCACCACCAACCCCACCACCAACCCCATTACTCATTCATCCTACACCATAAATCCCTTTACTTCCTATATTAGTCCCATATGCACCAAAGGCATCCTACACCATTACATTACTTCCCTTCTTCCCTTGTTGCAGGAAATAACCAGAAGAAATGGAACAAGATCCACCATCAACCTTCATCCGCCCTTGCAAACTCCAAGACAACCTTGCCTCCAGCTCTCGTCCTCTCATTCCCGGCCCAGCTGGCGCCGTCCAGGCCGCCATGATTCACCGCAGATCCACCGACGACAAACCAAACATTTCAACCCAACAATTCGTTAGGCAAGTCCTCCAAGACGGCCACGACACCGATCCCGATTTCCAATCCAATGCTTGGCTTTCAGCCCTGCAATTAAACGGATCTGCCACTCCTCTGGGCGCAATCACTCACCATCATGAAAGAGTAGATCACGTCATCGGTGTTATCAAATCCTGCAATCCCAATGGGTTTGGAGATGCAACAGTTACACTCAAGGTATTTCCTTATTCCTCCTTATATTTTAGTGAAATGTTATATTCATGTTTCTCTCATGACATCTGAGATTGAGATTCAGGACCCTACGGGCACTGTTGGCGCTAGTATCCATCACAAGGTCTTCACTGAAAGCGTATTTGCGAAAGACATAACTGTTGGATCTGTTCTGCTTCTCCAAAAGGTTAATCTATAGGCAACTTTAACATTTTAAGCTTCTTTGGACAACTTGGACATCACATCGTTTCTTCACTTTGCTTTCAGGTCGCTGTGTTCTCTCCTAGAAAGTCTAATTGTTATCTGAATATAACCTTGTCCAATGTAGTCAAGGTATGATAATCTTCTTCCACATCTAAAATAAAGCATTTGAATCTTTTCCACATCTACAACAAAGCATTTGAATCTGTTTTCATTATACAGGTATTTCCAAAGGACAGTCCACCTCCACCTGGAAGCTTCACAAACATAACAGAAGATTAATATTAGTTCTTTACTAATTCTATATTAAGGACTATTTGTGTAACTTTTGAAATGCTGAACTTAGATTATGTATTGTTATTTTGCTTTACTTTTCCAATGCTTAACTTGGATTATGTATTGTAATTTTGTTTAAATTGGATTATGTAACTTTTCAATTTAAAGTCATGTTATATTTGCTGCAATTGGACTAAAGTCATGTTATTTTAACTGTAATTAAAGAATCCGAACGTTTAACTCTCGGACTAGTCCAGGTGGCAATTCTAAACTAGGGGGTGGGAAATCTAATTCCCAAAATTTCCATGGCTGATAGGATCAGCGCTTTACCAGACGAACTTGTCACCCCTGGGTTTAGAATTGCCACCCTTGGGTTTAGAATTGCCACCCTAGTCTTTTTAAAAAAATGCCGGGAATACCCTCCGGGACTTAAACCTCCATACCAGTCCAGAGGTTGATGTTCTGGACTAGTCCGAGAGTTAAACCTTCGGATTCTTTAATTACAGTTAAAATAACATGACTTTAGTCCAATTGCAGCAAATATAACATGACTTTAAAATTGAAAAGTTACATAATCCAATTTAAACAAAATTACAATACAATAATCCAAGTTAAGCATTAGAAAAGTAAAGCAAAATAACAATACGAAATCTAAGTTCAGCATTTCAAAAGTTACACAAATAGTCCTTAATATAGATTAGTAAAGAACTAATATTAATCTTCTGTTATGTTTGTGAAGCTTCCAGGTGGAGGTGCACTGTCCTTTGAAAATACCTGTATAATGAAAACAGATTCAAATGCTTTGTTGTAGATGTGGAAAAGATTCAAATGCTTTATTTTAGATGTGGAAGAAGATTATCATACCTTGACTACATTGGACAAGGTTATATTCAGATAACAATTAGACTTTCTAGGAGAGAACACAGCGACCTGAAAGCAAAGTGAAGAAACGATGTGATGTCCAAGTTGTCCAAAGAAGCTTAAAATGTTAAAGTTGCCTATAGATTAACCTTTTGGAGAAGCAGAACAGATCCAACAGTTATGTCTTTCGCAAATACGCTTTCAGTGAAGACCTTGTGATGGATACTAGCGCCAACAGTGCCCGTAGGGTCCTGAATCTCAATCTCAGATGTCATGAGAGAAACATGAATCATTTCACTGAAATATAAGGAGGAATAAGGAAATACCTTGAGTGTAACTGTTGCATCTCCAAACCCATTGGGATTGCAGGATTTGATAACACCGATGACGTGATCTACTCTTTCATGATGGTGAGTGATTGCATCCAGAGGAGTGGCAGATCCGTTTAATTGCAGGGCTGAAAGCCAAGCATTGGATTGGAAATCGGGATCGGTGTCGTGGCCGTCTTGGAGGACTTGCCTAACGAATTGTTGGGTTGAAATGTTTGGTTTGTCGTCGGTGGATCTGCGGTGAATCATGGCGGCCTGGACGGCGCCAGCTGGGCCGGGAATGAGAGGACGAGAGCTGGAGGCAAGGTTGTCTTGGCGTTTGCAAGGGCGGATGAAGGTTGATGGTGGATCTTGTTCCATTTCTTCTGGTTATTTCCTGCAACAAGGGAAGAAGGGAAGTAATGTAATGGTGGAGGATGCCTTTGGTGCATAGGGGACTAATATAGGAAGTAAAGGGATTTATGGTGTAGGAGGAATGAGTAATGGGGTTGGTGGTGAAGATTAATGGTGGTCAGAGTTGGTTGTGTAGGCAGTGATGGTGGTTGAGATTGTAATTGATGGTGGTCAGAGTTGGTTGTGTAGGCATTCTGCTGCTTGATAAGGGTGATCCAGGACTATAAGTTTCGGATCACTCCAGGACTTTAAGTTTCGGATCAATCCAGGACTATAAGTTCCGGACTGATTCATAATTAAATTTACCACCCCCCTTTTTAAGACGTCCGAGAGTTGAAAACCCGGATTAATATGAAACTTCAAGATTCGTACCTCTAAAACCAGATACTGTCACAGACAGAAACGTGAAAATGCAGTGACAATAATATGGGACAAACAGACCTCGTTACAATACTGGAGCATTGTCTTAATATATGTAGGAAAATATTCTTGCTAATAATATGGTTACAGACATGGTTACAACATTACAAACATGAATCATATTATCAATCTTCTGTTATGTCTGTTAAATCAAAGTTGGTAATAACACAAGGACCAATCCAAACAGTGTGTTCAGCCATAAATCTATCCAAACGCTCTTTATACGGTTTACACCATTCGGACTCGGGTTCTTCAACGTTGTATTCCCATTGGGGAGCAATTGGCGGCATAGGATGTCCAGACACCAACTTCAGCTACATTTAAGAGTATAGTAGTAAAATTAGATATATTTCAATATAAATTGTTTAACGTGACAAGAGAGTGTATTAATAAAAAAGAAGATATGTATTTAATTGAGGATATACCTGTACAAAGTGATTGGTCACATGACCAATAGCTATGACAGGATGTTCTAACGGTGGGGCGCCTCCTCTCATCGGAAGGTAAGTGTAACTAGATTTTAACGAGATGGAGATGAAAACCACCCGAAACCGGTTAGCAATAAGGTACCCCATCTCCGGTAGATGCATCCATCTGGCTTTAGTGGCTCTACCATCAGGAGGGAGAGTGAGACGATTGTGCATGGCTTGTACCACATCATAACCCCACATGCGTGTATAGTGTTTCTCATAGAGTGTGAGTTCTACAATCAGCTCTTCCCTAACCCGAGGCCAACCGTCCTGACCGTTCTGAAGGTCCAGCAATGCAGCGACGGCTCTGTATCCACAATTACCATCCCCGACAACATCTATCACTTCATGTATATATGGCCATAAAAAAGATGGCAACTCCGGTAAGTAGATTTTGGAGCCGGTGGCCGTCATAGCCATCTTGTTCTTTGACTTAGGAGCTTGCGATGTTGGAGTTGTTTTAGGAGTTTTGGTGAGCCTAGGTTTCCTCTTGCTAGCTTTCGATTCTTGTTCTTTGGTCTGATTGTCAACATGTTCCCAATGTGAAAGGTCACGCTGGGTGGATCCTATTGATTGACCTCTGGGAGGTTTGGTTTTCCTCTCCTTGGACGATTGATTGTGCTTTATCTTCACTTCAGGAGGACACAATGAACTGATTTGAGGACAATAAAGCTCTTTAAGCTTCCTTCTCAGCATACTTTGGCCCGCATCATCCAAGGTATTGAAATGAGCCCACAAAGCCTCAATCTCTAGCGGCATGCATCCACTGTTTGAGGTTTGACTCTCCACAACAGGCACTTGTTCCCAAGAAAGTATCTTCCAGAATGGATCAACTGCTGCATACGGAATTGAGGCAATACTCTGAAGTGCACAAGCGCAAGGTAGTCCATGAGTGACTTTCATCACGCAACCGCATTTCTCACCATGACCCCAAAATCTGTTTTGTTCATCATACATTAGGTGAAGTGCATGTTTAGCAACGAATCCTCTCATATTCTTATACATTGGAGACTTGAAACGGTGCTCTACAATGTTAATACTGCGCTCAAACGATGCTTGTATTGCATTGTGGCGTACAATGGTCAACCTATCAATTGCTTCCCATGAATCGCACAGGTTACCCTTGCCATTCCTAAGCATCTTCTTCAAGCTTGCATGTGCACTTTCAGCCCTGCATACAAACATGAAGCTAGTCTATCAAGCCTATCAAATGCATACAAAAAATGAAACAAGCCTATCAAATGAATCAATTCTATCAAATGAAACAAGTCTATCAAATGCATACAAAAAATGAAACAAGCCTATTAAATGAATCAATTCTATCAAATGAAGCAAGTCTATCAAGATTGCATGTGCGTAGTACCTGTTACTTGTTGTCGTTCCAAAATGCTTCACTCTGTTTGTCCATGCCTTCACAAATTTCTCCTTGTGAACCAACCAAGTGTCATAAATGTACGATGTGAACCTTGGATGATCCTTACACATATCACACATGTCGCTCCATTCCTCCTCAAATTGTGTAGTTGTTTCCGCATATACCACTTCATTCCACTTTTGCATCACTAAGGCTTTAAAATCCGTTGTGTCAACCCACAATTTGCACTTTGCCTCAACATTCTTGTTTATGTGGAATAGGCATAGTAAATGGGTAGCCTCAGGAAAAATATTCCGAACAGCACTGAGTAAAGCCAATTCCCTATCAGTCACAATCACTCCAGGTAATCGGGCAGGGTCAGCAAGTAGAGATTTCATGCACTCCAAGGCCCAAACATAGTCAGGTGTGCGCTCACGAGTCATGTAGCAAAATGCAATGGAGTAAGTCAGACCAGTAGAAGTGAGGCCAACCATTTCAAGCAATGGAATTTGAAATTTGTTTGTCTTGTATGTGCAATCCATGATTACCACGTGAGGGAATGTGTTGAAGAGTTTAATAGCATTAGGATGAGCCCAGAAAAGTTCCATAATGACACCCGAATCTTCTTCATGTCTTTCAAAGTGAACATAGTTGGCTTCTGCCAACTTCTTCAGCAAATATTGCATCTCTGTAAGTGGCCCGCGGTCTAATTCTTTAACTTTTTTGATGCGATTATACACTTGAGTGATGGTAGACAAGTTACCCGGATTATTTTCCTTCAAAGTGGCCAACATGTGTCTCGGTGGGACCCAATTGTTATTCATGCTGTCGACTTGAACCTTCTCTTCTTCTGTTAGTCGACCAGCATAGGAATGGCCAACCAAAGATCCAGCTGGTTCATGGTTGTGTACCCCTTCCAACACTTTCAGCCACCAATTTTTATCACCCTCCGTAGGTCGTCCTTTAAGTTTAAAAGGACAATCACATTTTTGTGATCCGGTGGAGTTGTACTTGAAGGACTTAGGGTCCTTGTACGGGATGTACACACCATGCTTCGAGCACCGCAGAACAATATACATATTTCCACCTTTTCTGGAATAATCAGACCTTCCAGTCACAATCGCATATCCATTGTCCTTCCCAACATTCTTAGCCCATTGTTTAAGGTCATCAACAGTTTCAAATATCTGTACAGTGGTAACATATCATTTTAAAATTAGTAATCAATTCAAGCATCACTAAACAATAATGTCATTATGGTATACGCAATGAATACCTGATCGGTCGACCATAAATGAGTGGTATCCACACTTATAGGCTGAACATTATCTTGTTGTTGAAGCAACATTCCTTCACTGACATCATTATCTTGTTTTAGAAGCAGCATTTCATCATCATAGAAAAATGTGCTCGTCATACTGCCTGCATAAACCAATCTGCCACTGGTTAACAGTCCGTATAATGAACATTCGTACTAATCCGAGACTATAACTCTCGTACTAATCTGAGACTATAACTTTCGTACTAATCCGAGACTTGAACATTCGGATTTATGTCGGGGCAGAAAAGTTGAAGTGATTGTGGTGGCAAAAAATGAAGAGAAATTTAAATGGTAGAAAATATACACAAACGTATATTATTGGCAAATTATAATGGGTGCAATGATACATACCAAGGTGGTGCTGGTTGATGAAGGTTGTTGTTGGTGGTGCATGAAGGTTGTTGTTGGTGGTGCAATGATGGTGGTGGGGGGTTGAGGGGTAGTAAGAAAAGAGGAAGTGAGGGAGTGAGGGTGATCAGAAGTGAAATGTAATGGGGGGTGGTTTGGTGGTTGAGGAGTTTATGCAGGCCATAATGGTGGTGAGGTAGGTGAAGCTATGGAGTAATGGTGCTGAAAAAGGTGGTAGAATCTGTCAGAGGTGTCCGGAAGTTGAAGTTTCATACTAATCCGGAAGTTGAAGTTTCATACTGATCCGAAGGTTGAAGTTTCGGATTATATCTTGAAGATTAAACTTCATTACAATGGTTTGTGTTGTTGAGTGCCAGGTTTTGGTTTCCATTACAAGGGTCGATTATTAGGGTTGGTTATAAAAGTTATTGATTTTTAAAATTATTAGGGTTGATTATAAAAGTGAAAAAGAAAAAAAAAATGTTAAAGTGAAGATAAAGCTCACAAATTATTAGGGTTTAGGGTAAAAGTGAAAAATAAAAAAAAAAATATACGTTAAAGTGAAGATAAAACTCATACTAATCCGAAATAGTAGTGCAAAATACATAGTCCCCTAATATCATAATAGTAATGTCAACAAAATGCTCATACAACTAATGTCCCCTACTGTCCCCTACCCCGACGACCTCCCCTACCCCTACGACCTCCCCTGGCTCCTGCCCTGCCGCCCTCCCGGCCACCTGCTCGGCCACCTGCTCGGCCGCCGGCTCGGCCACCTACTCGGCCACCTGCTCCCAGACCTCCTCTCCCAGCAGCGTAAGCAATGCCCTGTGTCCCAGCCAAGTCCTGGAGGATGCGAAGTGCTCTCTCCGTTAAAGCGCGGGCCTGTGTGCCTGGCAGCAAAGCATCATCCACCTCAAGTGACAACTCAAGGACTTCTAAAGCCCTACGCAAAGCAGCCTGAAAGTAAATAATAAAAAAAACGCTGTTAGTAAATCACATACAGAAAACCACAAGTGCATAAAGAAAATAGAAATAAAATTTAAAATTTACCACGGCACTGAGATCAATCCTCCTCTCATCCGGTATGATGAAACAATGAGACACTCTAGCGTACCAATCCATGTAACCGCCCACAGCCTGTCCCTCCTCTATAGCAGGGTCGCCCTCAGGGAACAAGTACTGCACATAACCTGCGAATGCCGCATCAACAGCCTCAGCTGCGGGAGATCTATCCATCTCACTAGGGTGGCGCGGGATCGTCTGTATATACCCAAACTGTCGCATGACCCGCTCCGGAAGATGAGGTCGCACAGCAGGGGGATAGGGACACCGAATGTAGCCTGAGAACAAAGCCCTCTCATCCCGCTGTCGCCATTCCCTGTGGGCCTCATATGGAGTCCAAGTGACGTCGTCGGCCGTCAACTCATCAAGTAGTACTCGCCTCTCGTCAAGCCTAGCATGCCCCGACCGTGACTCTGTCCACCTACGAGCTCTGGGCTGGTCCTCTGTGTAAGCCGGGTTCGCATACCGGCGAACGAGCCTGTCTGGAAAGTGCTCAAAGACCCAGGCCATCAACAGGGAAGTGTAACCGGCCAACTGTTTGACCCCGCTGCGAGAAGACTGTCCAAGCTGGTCGTACAACGTGGCAAGGGCCATGGCGCCCCACGCGAACTCCGACACCCGCTCAAGATCCTGTAGCATGCCTATCCAACGGGCGGAGAATGAGTGCCCCCCACTCTTGTCGGCGAACAATGTCGCGCCAACAAGATGCATCAGGTACATCCTGGCTGCATGCTCGTACCGCCCCTCTACATTACAATGTAATACCAATTATGATTAAGTAAATATAAATAATAGTTGGAAAAAGTTCAGATAATGAATGAAACAAACCTGCAACAGCTTTCGGGTAAAGGTCTCGCAAGAAGCTGAACCTCATAGTCGGACCCCTAAGCTTATCAAACTCAGCCATGTACAAATCTGCATCCCCCCCTAACAGCAAAGCGCAGGTCTCTGCCACATCATATCTCGAGGCCACTCCTGGAGTGTAGAATCTCCCACCAACCGGGATGTGAAGAAGAGCGGAGACATCGTCAAGGGTGACAGTCATCTCCCCAAATGGCATGTGGAAACTACTAGTCTCCTCGTGCCACCTCTCCACAAGGGCCGATATAAGCCCTGGATCCGTCTCTACATAGCTGCACCTGACCAGTGGATACAGTCCGCTCCTCTCCACAATCAAGCGGACCTCCCTGTAATTGTCCCCCTCACACGTCATCAGCCCGAGCTTCGTACCAGCAGTGGCAAGCCTCAAATCACCTCGCTCAGAATAACGAGGGTCAGTGGTGCCTAGTAGGGTATGCCACGTCCACGGCGCTATGTGATCCGGGTAATGCTGCAGAAGTGACAACTCAACCGGCCCACCAGGAAACGGTGGATCTCTCTGGAGCGGCGGCATATTCGGATCCTCTACCTCTACATCCTCACCCTCAATCTCAGACTCAGACCCCGACTCCGACCCCGACTCCGACTCCGACTCCGACTCCGACTCCGACTCCTCAACTGCATCAATATCAAGTGAAGAGGTGGAAGGCTCAACAGTATCGTGGGCGGTAACCTCAGGCGTCGACTGAGGAGAAACCTCAGTAGCAGTAACCTCAGGCGTCGAGAGAGCAGGAACCTCAGTAGCAGGAACCTGAGTAGCAGGAACCTCAGTAGCAGGGGCAGGAACCTCAGTATCAGGAACCTGAGTAGCAGGAACCTCAGTAGCAGGGGCAGGAACCTCAGTGGTCGCCTTCGGAGCCCCCTTCCTAGCCCACTTCCGAGAAGTCGACACATCTGTATCATGATCACCTCGCCTATGAGAAGCGTGGAGATAGGCACGACGATCGGCCAACTCTTCAGACGATACCCTCTTAGTTTGCTTTGTCCTCGCCATAATCTATCAGAAAAAATAAGGAAAACAGATTAATAGCTATGTAATGAGTAACTAACTAGTTGAAGCAATCCACAAGTATACACAGTAAACTAATGTTATGAAATTTCAATACAATTCAAATAATGTTATGAAATTCAAATGTGAAATCTCAAGTTGGTTATGTCCTTAACCACTACCCTAAGATAGCCAAAAGCATGGAAATTATCTTCACCCCATTCATCTTATCATGAAAAACAATAACAGAAGCAATAGGAGAGACAGTACTGAATCTCTCAAGTCCGAATCTTGAAGTCCTGGACCAGTCCGAATCTTGAAGTCCTGAACCAGTCCGAATCTTCAAGATTCGGAGTACGAATATCCCCAAATTCGCACCTCAGAACCCCATATACCCCAGAAATCACAATAGGAATGAAATTTCACCAAATCAACTCATAAAAAGGGATTCGAAACCTAACCTAATCTGAAATACCTAAATTTGAAACCCTAAATTTGAAATTACAACACTAACTCATCAAAATACACATGATTCAAAATACACATGATTCTTGGTCGTGGATTCCAACAAATTACCTCAGTGTGGTCGGTTTTGAATCACAGATGATTCTTGGTTGCTTTTGGTCGTGATGTGTGGGTCGATTTGGGTGCCTCTGGGTCGCTTCTCCTGAACCAGTCCGAGAGTTGATGTTCTGTCCCGTTACAAATGTGAATCTGAATTGATAGTTTTGTTCTATTATTAACTGAGTCCGACATTTGAAAATTCGGAGGAGTCCGAATGTTATACATTCGGACTAAAACACGGAGGGGCAATATTGGTTTTTCCCCACTTTTAAATGGGGTGGCAAAGCTAAACCCAGGGGTGGGAAATCTAATTCCCCATTCTATCGTTTCTCGAAACCAAAGAGGTGGTTGCCAACAGCGTTTTGTCAAAGAGATGGAGGAATCTCTGGCGGTCAGTACCCGCTCTCAACTTGTACATCGACACAGAGGACCACAGCGAAGATGAGTGTTCCTTCTTCAAGGACTTCATCTACTCCGTTCTTTTCCGAGTATTAGCAAATGGGTCAAGTTTGTGACACAATGTAGAGTTGAGAACCTTAATCTCTATGTCACAACTCACTTGCAATTCCCACCCGAATTGCCCATTAGATTTCTTAGCTGCACAACGCTGGTGGTTCTCAAATTGCATGGGCTACATTTGAAGCTTATTTCTGTTGGGAATTCAATTTCTTCTATTGGATTTCCCTCGCTCAAAATATTGCGTTTAACACATGTTTTATTCACAAGTGGTCCGAGTTTCTAGCTGGATGCTCAATTCTTGAGGATTTGTATGCACATGATATAGAGTTCCTCACCGATTATGAGTCCTCTTTTTATGGTCAAGAGTTTAAAAGCTTAACCTTATCCAAATTGACCACAGCAAATATTGCTGGTTACCATTATTTTCCGGTGAATCCATTTTCTAATGTGAAGTTTCTGGGCTTAGAAATAAAACAGGTTTCATTATGATTTATATATGGAATGGAAAAGATTAATTTGATTGATCTATGTATTGTTTTTTTGTTTCTTCATTTGTCTTTCTAAATCATTTAGGTGCATCATGACTTTCCTTCCTTTCATAATTTGACCCAATTGGAGCTTTTGATTGAACTGGATAAGTCGCAATTGCTAGCAGAAATGCTCAAGCACTGCCCTAAGCTTCAAAGCCTTTCCCTTCAGGTTCGGGTATGCAAAGTTTAAGTATGATTTCTGTTTTTTATTTTTTTTAATATTCCTTCATGTTTTATAAATGTGTATTGGTAATCTACATACAAGGATTGTAGGAGGAAGATTGGATGCGTGGTCCAGAAAATTGGGCGGATCCAGATTTTGTTCCTGAATGCCTTTTGTTAAACCTGAAAACCTGCTCTTTTCGATATTTTGAAGACCTAGAAGTTGAGCTTCAGTTAGCAAGATATATTTTGAAGAATGCTAGAGTTTTACAAACCATGAAAATCTTGACCGGGCCTGCAATCAGCCGAAGACAAATCAAAATGATTAGAGAAAAGTCATCCTCAAGCAAGCTCAGTCCTTCAAGATGTCAAATTATAGCTCATCCGATGTACAGCCATGTAAGCAGTAGTTCCTATATCCTTCTTGTCTTTTCATTAATTTCTACCTTGCAACTACTGTAGTTGGTTGTTTGAACTATGAACGTCGAAGGGCAAGAACTTTGTCTTGGTGGACAAGTTAAGGAAAAATGTTTCTCACATGATTGAGCCCGCCAACTAACATTATAGTTGTTGCTTGTGGGCTTTATTCTTAAATTATAAAATTTCTTTTGTGTTTAAATGCTATATTTTGTTGACATTTTTGAAGATATAATACTTTTTGCTCTCTAATTCTACGAGCCATATATTACTAGAATATTAAGGCAGTGTTGGCTGAGCAAAAACAACCAACCTGCTACAACTAAGAAAAAAAGTTGGGTTCCAACTGATTCAGATCATAATTAGATAATTTGGATCTTATTGTGATTCAAACTATTGGTAATATTGATCTTATCCTTATACGAACTATTCTTCATAGCTTTCCTCACAAAATTGGAAAGACCCTAAAGTTTGTGAATTGATATCTATTATGTCTAACTATTTAGAAGAACTGAAGAAGTCCAAAGTCAGGTCTTAGAATTCAAGAGACAGATAGAAAAAGATAGAGGGTGATAAAGAATTTAGAGACGAGATTTGAAATAGTGTGAGAAAGAAAGAGATGCAAAGAAATTGGAAGGTTTTGATGTTATATGGAGACATAGTTTCTATTTTAAGGGTACAATGTCAGACATAGGTTGTGTTTTGTGAACATCAACAATATACCCAAAAAGAAAAAGGAGTTGATTCAACTTGAAAAACTGAACCAAACCAAACCAAATTGGAAATACAATTCAATCAAACTAACTGAAATGGTTATGAATTGAACCGATTCTATGGTTTGATGAACTGCTTGGCTCAGTGAACTGGTTTTCATACTGTGAACTGAGTTTGAACCTGTTTTAAAATCATTTTTCAGAACTTGTTCAGCCTCAATAATTGGGTTTGTAAAATCAGTATCAGATCTGGTTCCATGAGTTCAAGAACCAGTTTACCTAACATTAGTTGTTTATTTTGAAGAATTAGTTTTTATAAAGTCCTACAACCAGTTCAAAAAGAAAACTGCCCAAGACCCAGTGTGAGAACTATTTTCATTAATTTTAGAACTGGTTATGCGACCACTCTATATACTCCACCAGTTTGCTTGCATATTAAATGATAACAGAATTAGAATCCATGTCTTAATTCATCAAATTAAATAACAGTAGTAGAAGGGGTTTGTTCTCATTGCTTTGTAGGAAGAGAGTGCCTTAAATGGTTCCCCAGATCTTGTTAAACTGCCAGCATATGAAAATTCGTATTAAGGAATCCACTTTTCGGGTTTTGATCAAGGGCTTATGTAGAATTAAGGGGGTGGATTATGCCATTATGATACTGACTAGTATGATAAAAGATAGTCATATAGTTTGGATGGGAAGATATGTTCTTTAATAATGCCATCATGGAGTGAATAAAAGGATGTGACTATTGTTGAGGCTTTGGTTGTTTAAGGAGGTATGAGGAAACTAGGATAAGGAACTTGGTGAAGGAAGGGAGGGGTTTGTATTCTTTGTAGATTTTGAACCAGATGAAAGAAGATAGAGTTAAGCCTGACATTGTTTGTTATATTATAGTTTCTTGCAAAAGGGGATTTTGTGAAGTTAGATGAACTATTTGATGACATTCTTGAATTGGGACTCATTCATGATGTTTAACTTACAATTTGTGTGTACAAATGGTTTGTGCAAGCAGAACAAAGTAGATGAAGTTTGGATGCAATCTGATTGTGGGTATTATGCAATACTTGTGTTGGTTGGGACTTACTTCAGTCCTGATGTTTATACTTACAATGTGTATATAAATGGTTTGTCCAAGCAAAACAAAGTAGATGAAGCCCTTAAGAATGTCTCTTTTATTGATAAGTTAGGATGCAATCCTAATGTGATTAGTAACAATATTTTATTAGGCATTTTTGTGTGGCTGGAGATTTTAGTAAGGCAAGTGGATTAATGAAGAAAATGGGGATAGAGTATTGGGATCAACTTGCATACACATAGGAACATGCTTGATAGTTTGGTTGGAAAAGTTTTGATATATGAAACATGCCTTATGTTGGAGAAGACGTTGGAGGAGTGTTTTGATCCTAGATCTTCAACATTTGATAATTTCCCAAAATAATGACTATTATTAAAGTGGCCAGGGCGATAGACTTGACTTTGAAGTTTATAGGCTTTCTCTATATTTTGGGTTTGAAGAGCTAAACTATATCCCCAGTTAGCAGGTTCGAGATACTAAAATTCTTCTACCAGCATTTGAAAACAAAATCAGTAAATCACTAATTGTGCTCAACCATGGTTCTTTGCATAATCTATATCGATAAAGAGGCTGCTCCATTTTCAACTAAATGGAAATCATGACTTTTCTGTCTTGGTGGTGATTGATCTGTTGAGAAGTATTTAGGATTAAATGGTATAATTAATTCTTACCATTGTATTTTCAGTTTTTGACCTGTGAACCACGGGTAAATATGCTCCAGTTGGTCTGGTTTTGTTGAACTTTAGACTTAAAACAGTCTTCTCCCTGAGTACATTGTTTATCATGAAACTAATATCTTAGAAGTCCAAGCTTAACATTAAGTTTTACATATGACTGAGTTAGATTTGTCAAATACTAACTACAACCTGGTTCTTTAATTTATACATTAGACAGAAACTTTAGAAAACAATAAGCTACAAATAGTTAATTTATTTTCTAAAATCTATTTTTTAAGATTTTGACCTTTTCTTTCATGCTCAAAAGTCAAAGTGATTCACGGATACAAATAACTCTTGTTTAAGTCAAACTAGTTTGTTTTAGTTTCATTTTGTTGTTTACTCTATATACCCTTCCTCTGTTTTTCATTAATGATAAACATATGTTATGGTGCAGCAAAGAAGTTAGTTACGGCAGAGGCTAAGCTAAGCGGAAGAGGAAACACAGCCATATCATAATGTGGGAGTAAAGGTTGAAAATTTGCTATGATGTAATCCCAAGTTGTATTTCCATTTGTAAGACTCATGTTGGATTCTTGAGATGTACTTAAACTGATATATGAAGGAAATTTGAACTTGGTTTTAATTGATTCCATCATTATGATTGTAAATTAACACCAAATCCACCCTGTATCATGAAGTGAAAGGATAACCCAATCATGAAATACATACCATCCAATATTCAAATTTTGACTTCTCAAATTTTGTCCTTTGAGGCAACTTTGGCAATTTGGATTCCAACATTTCCACTTGTGTCATTTCTCAGTTTCTTACGTGGTTGAGGACATGACACTGATGATTTAAGTTTTCTCTTCGTGCATGGAGGTCTATCATCTAAACTTTGAACTGAATCAACATTAATCTTATCAAGGAAATGATATTTCAAGGGTATTCTTGTCAAATACATGCATCCCAAAATGAGACGTATTCTATTTCAAGTGCCCATGATGAAGGGAATAGTATGAAGCAAATTCTTTCTTACCCTTTTGAAACCAAATATAACCATCATGTTTAGTGCAGTGTATCTTCCATTTCTTTGTCATCCCGAGGCTTGAGAAATACAGGGTTTGACACATCACAACCATGTTTCCTAGTGAAACCAGTTGGAACCTTCTGCACACAGAACTTAATGTTAGCATGCGTGATAAAATTTACAAGCATAGCAGAGAAATTCAATTTTTTTAATCAATTGTACTTATAATAACTTTGTTCTATTTCATGATCAATCCAAGTCTCCAAAGTCCAAAAACATAGAGGAACTTTATGTGCACTTAGGGCCATGCATGTATCATGTATGTCCCAAAGAAGATACAATTGATGAGAAGAATTATTTTTCCATTTGTAACCAAAAAAAGAGAAGAATTAGAGAAAGAGGAGGAAGGAAATAATACTTAGAAGCTTTCCAGCTTCAAGACTTCTTGTGAATGATCTTATCTCGTTTGTTGCAAGTCATGGATGTTGGGACGGAGTGATTTTGTATCTGGGTGTAACAATTGGACTACTACGGTTTATAAGAGCCATTCGAAATTAGATTTAGAAAAATCATCAATTCACACCCCAATTTGAGCTCCAACTTCTGAGATATAGGAACAGAAGTGAGACATATAATAAGATTGTTTATGCTAATTTTTTTTAAGCAAATGAATCCACTAGCAGCTTGGGGTTGAATTTAAATCCTCTTTGAGTTCTTAAGTGAAAACTTTAAAGTGTCAAGTTTGAAAACACGAATGATTAGAGTTTTGCACATATTTGTATAAATTGGAAGATTGTTTGAAAAATATAAGTAGAAGTAAAGTACAAGGAAAAGATTGCCAAAAGGAAAATAAATAAAGTAGAGAATTGCATTGATATAAATAACGATCACATGCTCAAGTTCTCTATTGCAATTGTTTGTCACATATGTTGGACGTATAAAACTATTGACAGTTTTTCAGCAAATGAACCTCATTACAACATGAACTAATGCTACTATTTATAGCCTAAATTACCAAATAGAAACATAACGTAACCGTAAAACAACTACAATTTGACGTTCTGCTAAACACTTACCTAACATCTTGATTGCTTTTCATGTGTCCTTCCACCCAGGTACAGAACTATAAAAGTTGGGTAAGAGGAGCGAAAATTCAGCACATTAAATGTTACTAATTGAAAGATATAGTGTAAAAATTTATAAGGGGCGAAAATAATATTTCATTAATATTCTATTGAGAAATTTTTTGCTCTTGGGGCTACTGCCCATTTTCATCAATACCTAGGTTCATCCCAGCTTCAACCGACATCTTCAACATCATCTATGTATCTTTTGTTTACCTTCTTCCATGAAACAACTCTCTTCTTTTAAATTCAAGTGAGCCAAGGAAACAAGACATCAAGAGATCTCGACACCATATATTTACCCAAAACCTTAAGGTGTTGACACATTTCATATAATGTCTAACAAATTTGAGACTCCAACTCACACTTGAATTCTCAACAAATTCCTCCCAAATTATAGGTCAGAAATCACTCTAAAAGAGCATCTTCATCCCTAGCATCTTAACTTTTTGTTCTTAGCACTATTCACGTGGGCCCGAAATGCCACATAGACTCTAAGCAATTGATAAGAAACTATGCAGATTTCGCTCAAACCATAAGTGAAATTAATATTTTTTGGAGATCAAAAGAATTTATTGAAAATCAAAAGCAAAGTACAACCCCCTCAAGGAGGAGACAAGGAAAAGGAACCCACAAAATCCCTGCCTCAAAAAACAACTAACAAACGAAACCACCAGAACCCAAAAGCCAACCACAAGAACCTTAAAGACCACAAAGACTATTGATCATTGCAAGATCACTACGAACCCACAGACCCATTATCCCTAAGATACTTCGTTAGATCACAAATAGCCTCTTCCTCGCTGCCGAGGAATTTCATACCTGCATATTTTCCGAAGAACCAAACCTTCTTAGCACATGTGAAATATGGATCAGAGGGAGACGAAGGACCATCCGCGGTGGACCACGCACAGTATCCTCGCAAATAGCCTTCTTTGGTTGACCTCTAGGCCTACGAGGAGGCTCCTCCGAATTATGCTTCGCCATTAGCTTCTTCCTTGGCCTCGAAGGAGAAAACTCAAGAGTAGGATTCCCATGACAAAAATCCTCAACTCCCAAGGGAAATAAAGTTAAAGGAAGTGATATGAGAGTAAATTTTCGAAAATTGTTGAGTTTTGAATTTACTTTTATGTTAAATGTGATGAAAGAAATATTGGGAATCAATGATAGCCTTTTGTCAGTCCTTACAACTATGAGAGAAATTTGTCATTTCAGCTAAGACATTATCATTAAGATGTTTCCCGAGATCTTAATTTAGGAAAAATGTCTACTTTATAGCGATTTTTTTATCTTTCAACTAGATTGATATGTCTTGATTTTGAACTTCCTATTTCAATAGCATCTATATAGCGATCTTTTCCTGCAACAAAAGTTATTAAGGCTCGAGTTCACAACAAGATTGAAGATGATCTTCTCATAAATGTATTAGTTGTATATATTAAGTATAAGGATAACTCAAGTGGTAAGAGATATGAACATAAGGGTTGGGTGGGATGAGAGTGAAGGGTCCAGGGTTCGAACCCTGAGGATGAACTAATTTACTAACATTACTAACAATTAACATTTGCCTATCAATATATATATATATATATATATATATATATATATTAAGCGAGAAATTGCTAAAAAATCATAGTTAATGCAATAATAAATAAATTTAGTATTATTAAAGAGCGAAAAGTTGTAGTTGATGCTTTATATTAGTTGATGCAATATCTAGTGACAATTGTTTAGTCTTTCATTTTGACCCCGCAACAAAAATTCTTGGATAAGCCATGTAAGGAAGATGTGTATATAATTTAGATTTATATATAGATTGCCTTAAGCTTCGTTTATTTTGATTTGTGGTGAGCAAACACTACAAGAAAAATTACCTTTAGGGACAAAAGTTTAGCAGCAATAAAGCTATTGCCAGCAATTTATGAGCAAATTAATAATTTTTAGGCAATACTTACATTTAAACCGACAATTAGTAGAAGAATCAGATCTTTCTTTCGCTCTTTCGCTCCTTTATTTTCGTTTCCCGCTTTTTCTTTCCACATTCTCGATCAAAACCCTCTTTCAGAAACCCTCTCTCTTTTCAAATTCTCCATACAAAACCCTCTTTCAGAAAACCCTACCACTGATCCCTGATCCTGAGACCTTGCCCTCTCCCTCTGAAACCACCACCACCATCCTCTGAGATTCGCGTGAAGGTGAAGGTTCTTGTGAAGGTGATGGAAATCACGTGAAGTGGAGGTTCTCTCTCAGGAAATCTGGAAGGTAAGTTTCTCGATCTGAAATCTCTACTCTAATTTCGTTTCTCATTCCTCAATTTAGGGCTTAGGTCGTGTTACGATCCACTGTAGAGTGTGAAAAATGAACGGTGGCGTAGATGTAAGGGTAACCGATGCATTCAGAGATGTTCATGACTCTCGATCTATGTGTTTATGTTTCTTCGATTCCACTAGTGCAGATGTGATTTCACACGCTCAAATATAGAAACATGATTTTGGATTGTGCAATTTCTTCACTGTTTACTTCATGAGTCAAATGCTTTCTATTTTTAAAATTTGAGCAATTTAGATAGATATCTTCAGTGTAACCAATGGATATAACTGATATTGTTACTTCTTAGTTGGTGTAATTGAGTATAGCTGATGCATCTATCTATATTGGGGGCCGATTTATGTAGATTTGGATTGGTTGGTGACTGCATCTTGTAACTGATATGCAAATGAATGGTAATTTACTTTGTGTGACCTAGTTTTATCTTTTTATGGGTTTAGTGGGTGGAAATTGTGCTTGTAATATCCTTATATATATATATATATATGTAGTTCTAGATACAGTAGTGTGTGTTGGCTGGGTTGATAACGTGATTATAATTCTAGCAAGGTAATTTTGTGAGTGTTTCAACAGGGACATGTATTTTGGCCTTTGGAACTTAACATAGCACAAGATGTATATTAGTGAAAAAACCCCAAAAGAAAGAGGTGTATATATATATATATATATATATATATATATATATATATATATATATATTAAATCTTGGTCCTGGCTCAAGGGGAAAACAAAGGGATTCCATTCTACTCAATATGAGTGGCAAGTCCAACCGGTTCTTACACTCACTTCGCTGTGACCTGCTGTATGGTTGGAGCCATTTATCTGGTTAAGAATCAGGGCCAATTTGTGCAGAAATTTCAACTTTCCACTGGATACTATTACTTATCTATTTGGATGGATTTCTAGTTGGACCCTCGTATTCTACTGATTCTCTGTTGAAGTTGCAGATGACATGAACTAGAATTGAACATGAGTTATTTTACCTACTGTTTCAAGTGTACTGTTTTTCTGGTTGGTTTAGCTCCTATGTGTGAGCTTGGTTTACTGGTTTATTATCTAGTGCAGCTTGTATTTTTCTTCTTGTTTTAGTTGTTAGCTTTTTGCTAACTTTCTACTCTTGTAATAGGTTGAAGTACCCTTAGTGCTTCTTTTATACATCATTTTGGCTTATCTAAAATACATATTGGACTGGGCGGGACATAAAGAAGATTATGTCCCGCCCAAAATGAACAAATAACCATTGAAGATAGCCATGGCGGGAAAGGCGACACGACGAGCTTCATTGCCCTCCCTTAGATGATGGACCCACAAGCCAGCTGGAAGATTCCTTTGGATTTGTCTTATATGTACGGGGATTTGGGCCCTGATTGTCAGGCCCAAATATAGGAAAGATCCATATCATGACCACACCCTCTATAAAAGGGGAGGTCATCCACTTGTATGAAACCAACTTTTTCAGCATTAATGAGAATATTCCTTTTATGGTAGTTTTGCTATTTTAGTGCTCTGCTAGGGTTTACTTTTTGTCTTTCTCTTACGTAAGCTTGCCCTAGTACAGAACATTGGCGCCGTCTGTGGGGAGGACTTACCTCTTCCGGTGACAGAAGGAGGAATCGCGAGCCATGGAGACTCGTTCATACGGCGTAGGTCGGCGCGATCATCGCCGGCGCGGTGGTGGTCGACACGGCGGTCGCGCCGGCGGACGAAACAACAACCGTCCCGTACTGGACGACCAAGAGCAGGAAGCTTCCTCGGAGGGGGTCCACTCAGTGGCGCCGTCGCCGGCGTCATTGGTGAATGCAGCTCCGGGAAGACCTTCAGATCTGATCGCTAAATCAGATCCAGGTGTTCGGCGGCGTTCAACGCCGCCTGACTACGTGAACTTGGAAGATCTTAAAACAACTGCTCCACGGAGAGCACAAGAGGCAGTGACAGGTATCACGCCTGCGGCTTTGCAACAAATGTTAGATACCTTGCAGAAGGTGCAGTCCCAAAACGAGCAGTTGCAAGCCCAAGTTGAGTATCTTACTCAGCGGCAGAATTTTAAGCAAGAACAACGCCTGGAGGCGGAGGATGTAGTTGAATTCCAACCTTTTGTTCCAGCCATCACTAGGGTGGACATTCCAAAGCACCTGCAAACCATGGCATTAGACGCCTTTTCGGGCGAATCTGATCCTATGGAGCATCTTAGATACTTCAATACTAAAATGGTGATCGGCGGGGCGTCGGATGCGGTAAAATGTCGATTATTGCCTTCCACGTTCAAGGGCATGGCGATGCAGTGGTTCATTCGACAACCGCCCTTCTCCATTGATAATTTCACTGATCTGTCCACTAAGTTTCTGACTCAATTTTCCGCCAATAAAACCACAAAAGCAACAATGTTTGATCTCATCAGCATACATCAGCAACCAGGCGAGAAATTAAAAACCTACATGGCACGCTTCAGCAAGATGGCGGTGCAGTTGGAGGATGAAAATCCAGATGTCTGTTTGGCGTCATTCAAAAATGGCCTTCGGGCGGGAGATTTGAATAGAGACTTAACAAGGCGACCGGCGAAGGATATGATGGATCTTCGCGCTCGTGTTCAAGAGTTCATATTGATTGAGCAAGATGACCAGAAGAAACAAGAAAGAGAGGAAGGACGTAAGCAGTCTCAATCTGGCGGTGTTTCACAAGACAAATCTAAGGCGGGGAAGGAAACCAGGATAGCGCAAACCCCCCGTGTACCAAGACCGGGACCATACCACAACTCTAAACCTGGCTTTCAAAATACATGGCACAGAAATTCACAAGGTCCCGCTGCTGCCACAGCTGGTCAGCCTGGTGCTTCGCCAACGCCAATCCCACTTACTAAGTTGAATGCACCCTTAAGTACCATTTTAAGGGCGGTTGGACAGACCAACGTTGTGCAGTACCCACCACCCCCACGGCGGCCGCCAGCTAACGTGGACACCAATAGGTGGTGCGAGTACCACAGAGCGTTGGGGCATACGACAGATAATTGCTGGAATTTAAGGCGGGAAATTGATCGCTTGATTAAAGCTGGCCATTTGGCAAACTTTGTCAAAGACACAGCAGCGCCGGAGGTAGCTAAAATCACTCAAGGGGACAAAGGTAAAGGTAAAGAGATAGTTGAAGAGTTGGGCGATCCTGCTGGGGAATGCTTATCTATTGCAGGAGGATTTGGCGGGGGTGCAATTTCAAGTAAGGCTAGAAAACGCTACGTGGCGGCAGTACACTCAGTACAGGAGTCGAACGAAGGCGAGTGTTGGGTGAATCATTCCCCTATTATATTCACCCCTCAGGATTTTGCGCATGTAATTCCCCATGACAACGATCCAATTGTGGTAACAATTAGGGTTAACAATTATGTGACAAAGAAGGTATTCTTAGACCAGGGATCTTCGGCAGATATCATCTATGGAGATGCCTTTGATCGCCTGGGACTAAAGGAATCAGATTTGAAACCATACAGGGGAACTTTGGTGGGATTCACAGGAGACCGTGTCAGTGTGCGGGGATACGTCGAAATTCCGACTGCCTTTGGAGAATGAGAGTTTGTCAAGAAGTTTCAAGTAAAGTACTTAGTATTGGCGTGTAGAGCCAATTACAACGTACTCTTGGGGCGAGACACCCTCAACAAGGTCTGCGCGGTCATCTCAACTGCTCATTTAACTGTTAAATATCCCGCCTGCAACGGGAAGGTCGGGATATTGCGTGTAGACCAGAATGCAGCAAGGGAATGCTATTTGAGGAGCGTGGCGCTCTATGGGCGGAAGGCCGCCAAGGAGAGCCACCGAATTACAGAAATCTTCCCACAAGAAGGATTTAGCTTGGACGCAAGAGATGATGCTGATGATTTTCGCCCACAACCGCTGGAGGAAACCAAGCAGGTGCAAGTCAAGGACAAGTTTCTAAAGATTGGCAGTGGTTTGACAACAGAACAAGAGGACAGACTAATCACCCTTCTGGGTGATAATCTAGATCTCTTCGCATGGACCATCAATGATGTACCAGGGATTGACCCCAAGGTGATCACTCACAAACTAGCCATACGACCAGGGGCGACCCCAATCATCCAACCAAGGCGAAGAATGAGTGAAGAAAAGAACAAGGCTGTACAAGTAGAGACTGAAAAATTGATCAAGGCCCGCTTCATCCGTGAGGTACAGTACCCAACGTGGCTCGCCAATGTTGTGATGGTCAAGAAGGCCAATGGGAAATGGCGAATGTGCACGGACTACACGAGCCTGAACAAAGTGTGTCCCAAAGATTCGTACCCACTTCCCAATGTTGACAAGCTTGTGGATGGAGCTTCAGGGAATGAACTTTTAAGTCTCATGGACGCTTATTCGGGCTATAATCAGATTATGATGCATCCCTCGGATGAGGAAAGTACAGCATTCATGACCAATCAGGCGAACTATTGTTACAAGACAATGCCTTTTGGTTTGAAGAATGCAGGAGCTACGTACCAACGGCTCATGGACAAAATTTTTTCAAAGCAAGTAGGCAGGAATATGGAGGTGTATGTGGATGACATGATTGTAAAATCCGCCAGGGCTAGTGATCATGGTGGCGACCTTAAAGAAGCGTTTGATCAGTTAAGAACATATCAAATGAAGTTAAACCCTGAGAAGTGTTCTTTTGGGATCCAGGGAGGAAAATTCTTGGGATTTATGTTAACATCAAGAGGAATAGAAGTAAACCCAGATAAGGGAAGGGCGATCTTGGAAATGAAAAGCCCAACAAGTGTAAAGGAGGTTCAGCGTTTGACAGGGCGAATGGCCGCCTTGTCACGTTTCTTGCCAATGGCGGGTGACAAAGCAGCCCCGTTCTTCACATGTTTAAAAAAGAATTCAAAGTTTCAGTGGACAGAGGAATGCGAACAAGCTTTTACCAAATTGAAAGAAACATTGGCCACATTACCGGTACTCTCCAAGCCAACACCAGGCGTTCCATTAGTGCTCTATTTGGCGGTTACTGACAAGGCGGTAAGTACGGTTTTGCTCCAGGAAGAAGGAAAAAAGCAGAAAGTTATATATTTCGTGAGCCATACTTTACAGGGGGCAGAATTGCGGTACCAAAAAATTGAAAAGGCGGCTTTGGCGATTCTGAAAACTGCAAGGCGCCTCAGACCTTACTTCCAAAGTTTCCAAGTCAAAATTAAAACTGATGTTCCTTTAAGGCAAGTACTTCAGAAGCCTGATTTATCAGGGCGATTGGTTAGCTGGTCAGTTGAGCTGTCAGAGTATGACTTGCAATATGAGCCAAGGGGCCAAGTCACAGTCCAGAGTTTAATTGACTTCGTGGCGGAATTAACACCCACTGAAGGAGAGAAGACTCAAGGAGAATGGGTCCTGTCTGTGGATGGATCCTCTAATAACACTGGAAGTGGGGCGGGAATAACAATCGAAAGTCCAGATAAAATGATCATTGAACAGTCTCTCAAGTTCGAGTTCAAGGCGAGCAATAATCAATCTGAGTACGAGGCTCTGATTGCCGGCTTAAGGTTGGCCATTGAATTGGGAGTCCAGAAGTTATTTATCAAAGGAGATTCGCAGTTAGTGGTTAAACAAGTGAAAGGTGAGTACCAGGTGAAGGATCCGCAACTGTCCAAATATTTGGAAGTGGTGCGCAGATTGATGATGGAGGTCAAAGAAATCAAAATAGAACATGTCCCGAGGGGACAAAATGAGAGGGCTGATGTATTGGCGAAGTTGGCAAGCACAGGGAAATTGGGCAACTACCAGACAGTCATTCAAGAAACCCTGCCTCGCCCGAGCATCGATCTGGTAGAAATAAAGTTGAAAGCTGTAAAGTCAGTCAATGAGGGCGAGCTATCTTGGATGGAATCGATTAAAACCTTCTTAGAGAACCCACCAAAGGAGGATGATTTGAACACGAGAACAAAACGCAGGGAAGCCAGTTTCTACACACTGGTGGATGGTGAGTTGTATCGGCGAGGAATCATGTCTCCCATGCTCAAATGTGTCGATACCAAGGACGCCCTCGGAATAATGACGGAAGTCCACGAAGGCGTGTGTTCTAGTCATATTGGCGGGCGATCCTTGGCAGTTAAGGTGATAAGAGCAGGATTCTATTGGCCAACGATGAAGAAGGATTGTTTGGAGTATGTTAAGAAATGTGAAAAATGTCAAGTCTTTTCTGACCTGCACAAGGCTCCACCAGAAGAATTAACAACCATGATGGCGCCTTGGCCGTTCGCCATGTGGGGGACCGATATCTTAGGACCATTCCCTGTGGCGAAAGCACAAATGAAGTACATCATCGTGGCGGTTGATTACTTCACTAAATGGATAGAAGCCGAGGCGGTGGCGACTATCACAGCTGCCAAGGTCAGGAACTTCCTGTGGCGAAGGATCGTTTGTAGATTTGGGGTCCCCATGGCGTTAGTAATGGATAATGGGACCCAATTCACAAGTAATGTTACCCGGGAATTCTGTGCAGAAATGGGAATCGAGATGCGATTTGCCTCTGTAGAACATCCACAGACCAATGGGCAGGCTGAATCGGCTAACAAAGTTATCCTGAAGGGTTTAAAGAAGAAACTGGATGAAGCAAAAGGGCTTTGGGCGGAGGAACTACCAGGCGTTCTTTGGGCATACAACACCACGGAGCAGTCAAGCACAAAGGAAACCCCGTATCGTCTAACTTATGGAACTGACGCCATGCTCCCAGTGGAAATTGAAAACCAAAATTGGCGAGTGGCTCGGTTTAATGAAAATGACAACGGAGAAAACTTAATAGCAAATCTAATTATGCTGCCCGAGGAACAACGAGAGGCCCACATAAGAAATGAGGCGGGAAAAGTGAAGGTGGCAAGAAAGTTCTCAACAAAAGTGGTGCCAAGAAAAATGAGGGTAGGAGACTTAGTGCTCCGAAAAAATACAATACCCGATAAACACAACAAACTCTCACCCAACTGGGGCGGGCCTTACAGGATTATTGGCGATGTTGGAGGAGGAGCTTATAAGTTGGAACAACTAAGCGGTCAAAAGGTTCCACGAACATGGAACGCCTCTCATCTAAAGCAGTATTTTAGTTAGAAACAACAAATGTGAATGAAGTCGCACTCTTTTTCCCTTTCTTTGGAAAGGTTTTTAATGAGGCGACAATTGTAATGAAGGGACAATTGTTCCCATACGAAGGAAAATTAATGAAAAGATCATTTCAACAGAATCGTATGTTTTTTGAATTTTTATTACGAGTTCATGCAATGCAAATCGTATCAAGGTATGCAAATACCGCGAGTAAACCTTTCGGAATAAGAAAGTATCGCCTTCAAAAGTTAAAAGCCTTGGCAATTCTAGTGGCCACTAGAAACCAAGCCTCGTCGAAAAATCGGCTAAGGTATATAACAACGAAAGTTGGGAACAACTAAAAACAACGAATGAACTTAAGATGATATCCATTTAAAGTAGAGAAAAGGGGGCGATGCCCATACATGATTTGGAATGAAAATAAAACGGGGCAATGCCCAAAGAAAAATTTCAACTTCATAAAATAAAAACAAATTCAAGCCAGGTTCTCGTTGTTGGCGTTGTTGCCCTGGCTTGTCCCAGCTTGAGGATCTTCCTTCCCTTGATCCTCCTTCCTGTGCTGCTCATTCCCATCCTCACCATCTTCTTCAGGCTCACTCTCATCATTGAATTGGGGAAGGAGATCGAGGCTAATGTCATCATCACCAACTACTTGACCATCCTTGATCTCCTTCAGCCACCCAATGCGGGAAAGATCAAAGCCCGGCTCAACTACACTGATCTGCTCTTTGGCCGCCAGAAAGCCTTGAGCATATTGGAGAGAAGCACGCCCTAGGATGGAAGCATTCAGGCGATCATGTTTCTTCTCCAACTTTTGATATTTGGCTTGAATGGCAGTGTGCTTGTCATTTATGGCTTCTTTAAGAGACTTGGTCTTTTGAAGAAGCAGGTCCGAAGCAGCCAAGTCTTCAGTTAATTTAGCACACTTCTCCTCAGCAGATTTCAGCTTGTTGTTGGCGGTCTCAGCCTCAGTTTTAGCCTGTTCATAGGCTGCCTTGTAATCAGCTGCCTTCTTCTCAAAACGGTTTTTGGCTGAGATCAACTCTTTCACACACTGAGCCATTCCCGCTACAGTACTGGCGGCAGAAAGCGCGTGATGGATCGCCATGGAAGCAATGTTGGGGGGACCTTGACCGGAAATGTCCTTGTGAATCCGGTTGTCAAAAGTACGGGTCATGAATTCCAGCCCATTGAAGTGAGGGTCCGACAAGCTCAGCAAGGGGGGAGGAGCTTCGCCACCAATGGCTGAACTAGGGCCAGCCTGGCCAAATGGAGTTGATGGGCGGTTGATCAGCGTGCTTGGATCTTGTTGAGGGGGCGGGACATTGTCATGTCCCTTCTTTTTCTCAGCTGGACGAGTTTTTGAATCAAGAGTTGATTGGTGGAGAGGCTTACCACCAGCAGCACTTGAAGTTTTTTGACGTTTAGGGTCCCTGACGTTGTCAGAACCCGAGGTACCTTCATTCTTCTTCTTCTGCTCAGTTTCGGCGGCCCTCTTTTTCGCCGCCGCGGCAGACTGGGCGAGGTACTCCTTCATCTTGAGTGGGTTCGCGTCAACCTTGCCTTTTCCCATCGTAGCTGTACGGAAAACATCAATTAGACGAGATACATGAACAAAAAGAAAAAGAAGTTACGTACAAAGATTATAAACTTACTAAAAAATTGATTTAAAGTGCCGGATTTCGACGCCTCAATCAAGTCGTGACCGGAAATTACTGGTAGTGTGCGGAGGTAATCGGCGACGCCTTGTTCAGATTCATCCAAGGCGTCGTATGAAACAGATATTTTTCGGCGAGGGTTCTTTGTCCAGTAAAAAGGGAAGAGGGGGTTATTGTCAGAATCTCGGAACAAGTTCTTTATTTCGGGCGACTCCACAACTTTAAAGTATTTCTTCTGCCATACTTTGTAATGGCTTTTAAGGGCGGTAAACCGACTCATGTTCTTACGGGCTAATAGTGGAACCCATTTCACAGAAGTAGGTTTAGTGGTGACTGATTTGTAGAAAAGGAAGAACAAGGGATAGGTTGGAGTGAAACTCAAGTGTTCACAAAGAATTTCAAAGCAGCGGAGGAAACCCCAGGCGTTGGGCTGGAGTTGGCAAGGCGCCACATTCAGAAAAGAAAGAACGTGACATATAAACGGCGAGAAAGGAAGTTTAATGTTTAAATCTAAGAAGAAATAGCCATAAACAAAGAAAAAATCGGGCGATCCATCGTCTGGTTCTTTACGCAACAGAACACAGTCATCTTCGCCACATGGGAGGACATTCAACAGATGATCTTCATTATTCGAGGTGGCGGGATCTATCTTTGTGAACCCTTGAGCAGAAATTCGAAGCGAACTAATGCTCCCAACGCTGCTCCAGATAGAATGTAACAGACATTTATCTTCAACTAAATGCACGTCAGAGCGCCATTCAGGTGAAGATAAATCTCCATTAGAGGAGAGAATTGAGTCTACAGAGCCGGCGGGACCGGAATCATCATCGGTAGAAGGCGAGGAATGAATTTCAATTATAGAGGGGGCGACAACTTCCTCCGTGGAGGGTGAAGAAAGTTCTAGGGAAGGAAGGCTAGCGTTTGGTAAAGACATGCGAGGCAGTTTCATAAAAAGAAGATGAACAGAGTTGAAAGAAGAAAGAAGATGAACAGAGTCAGAGAAAAAAGAAGTAAACGAAGAGTCTCAAGAAAGAGAAAAACTAACCAGAGGGAGAACCGTGAATTTGAGAAAGGAGAACGTCGGCGATAGGGGAGCACCGCGCAATGACGACGGCCGGAGGAAGAAAAGGTTCACCGGAGTTCAAAGAAGAGAATGAAAGCTGCGGTGAAAAGGGTTTTCAGAGCAAAAGTTTTAAGAAAGTGAAAAATGAAAAGTGAAAAGGGGATTTTATAGAGAGAAAGGAAGAGAGAGAATGAGTGGGGAAAGATCGTGGGATCGTGGGATTTGAAATTCGAAAAGTTAGGAAGCGAAAAGACATTACTCCTCGAGACGCGCAACTGAAGATTGCATTTATAACAAATGATGACGAAATCCCGGAAAATAAGGATACGTGCGACAGTTGAAAAGACGTGGTTGACGGTTATGATTAATGGCGACATATCTTTGAAACGGCAACAAAGGTGGCGAAGCGTGAAAATGGCGATGTAACAACGAAGGTAAAATGGCGATGAACGAATAAACAATAGAGGCGAACTACTAGGTAACATGATGAAGACATTTCAACTCTCTACTCGAGTCTCATGTCTTGGGGGCATGTGGACTGGGCGGGACATAAAGAAGATTATGTCCCGCCCAAAATGAACAAATAACCATTGAAGATAGCCATGGCGGGAAAGGCGACACGACGAGCTTCATTGCCCTCCCTTAGATGATGGACCCACAAGCCAGCTGGAAGATTCCTTTGGATTTGTCTTATATGTACGGGGATTTGGGCCCTGATTGTCAGGCCCAAATATAGGAAAGATCCATATCATGACCACACCCTCTATAAAAGGGGAGGTCATCCACTTGTATGAAACCAACTTTTTCAGCATTAATGAGAATATTCCTTTTATGGTAGTTTTGCTATTTTAGTGCTCTGCTAGGGTTTACTTTTTGTCTTTCTCTTACGTAAGCTTGCCCTAGTACAGAACACATATATATATATATATATATATATATAATATATGTAAGTAATGCATGTAACCCACAGTCATCATCTTAGCCATGCTTTTGAACAATCCTTTTGTAACTGACAGCATTTAAGAGAAGCATTTTGTGTTGCATGTAGTCTCTTCTTCGATCTCTTTAATTTCTCTAAATCTAAGGACTTGTCTATAGAATAGAACTGTGACAGCTGAATTTCTTTTTTCTACTATTTACAGGATTAAGCTACATTCTTATACCATTATGGCTAGGAAAAATAGCCGCAGATTTGTTGCCGAACAACGTCATGATGAAGATGTGCAGCCTTATATACTTCAATTAATGAATGAAGAAAACTCTCAATCTGAAGCACACAATGTTGAATCTAATGAATTTTGCAATTCAGCTAGAATTCATGATGAACAAAATGTTGAAGCATGTGGTATTATTTTGTTGAATAGTTTTTTGTACTTAATATATTTCCTTGAACTGAATCCTAACATTCAAATGCTTTCATATTAGGTTCGTCAAGAACTAGAAATATCCGTGGGCCTACCTTATTAAAAGATATATGGAATATGCCTCGAGGGAAGACAATTTGGTAATCTTACTGCTGCTATTTCTGCATTGTTATGTCACTGTTGTGAATCAGAGTCTTGATAGAATTTTGCTTCAAGTAGCAGTGGATTGGATCAGTATACGATTTTGGGGTTTAGTTTCACTTTGGACTGTCAATGAGCATTAAAAGCTACTGTTTTTCCTTGTTTTTGTTGCTCCTTATCTTGCTATGCTACTGGAGGAATGGTAGAGACGTGTAAACAAAGCTGCCGTGTAATAACCAGCAGCTTTGTTTGTTGGTATTATCTTAGAATTCAAGGATAGTAGGATTAGATTTAGGTAGTTGATATGCAGCATACTGTCGACTTGTCTTTGTTTTGGTTCCTTTGGAAGTTATGTGTGTGGTTACTCGATTATATATCTTGGATGTTAATTACATGGGTAATTAATTTCAATTGATGTCACTCTTAGGATATGATACAAGAAAAGTTGAACAATGGAAGGACCTCTAGTGAACAATCTGATGGTAGTGTTGCTTGGAAAGGGGATGTGTATGGATGTGTATACCGAAGTGTTTGGACTTGAAAGAAGTGGCTATGTTCGTGGTTTAGGACTTGGTCCAACTCCTTCTACATTATGGGGTGCTAAATCTTTATCAGGGAATGTCTCTATGAACAATATATCTAATGACATGGTCCAAAAGTTAGAGCAGGAGATGCAGAAGCAGATGAAGGAGCTGATGAAAAAGCACGATGAAGACATGAACATGATGAAACAAAATCAAGAAAAATTGTTGTCAGAATTATCTTACATGAGGCAAGTGTTGTTTAAATTCATTCCTATGGAGTCATCTATGCTTCATAACTTCAGCAGAAGCTCATTTGGACAAGTAAGGCTTTGAGTTTTTAAACATATTGTTAAACTTTGATGATACAAGTTTAACATATCATATGACTTAATATTCTGTTATTAGGTCCCACCTGATGCTAACAATGGTCATGAACAAGCACCCCAAGCACCTTCCATGTCATCTTGATTTCATAATGTTGATAAAAATATTGAAAATCTTCATGGTATTGTACTTGTATTGATAATATATTGCTTTTACTGACATTGTCTCATGGAATAGCACATGAACATGTGCTATTTCATTACTTACATTATGAACTGCATATTGTGTATATTTAATAATACATTCTTTTTATGATCATTTCAGGGCATACTTTTTGATTTTGAGAAATCAAATTGTAAAGATTTCACTGGAACTCAGCGTTGAAGAGTTTGTTCATGAATTATATACTTTTGTATTATGTCTATGTGCTAAAGATCAAGTTAGACAAAAGATGATAGGATATATTAGATTTGGATATTGTAACTCTAACACGTTTTATGTCTTGAAACTCAACGACTTGTAATAATTGGATATACTTGATAGTTTACTGTGGATTGAGTGAAATGTGTCAAATGAAATTAAATGTGTATTTTCAATCCCTTACATCAAGTTTGTCATTGTAAAGTTGTACACAATTTAAGATTATTGTCTAACTGTTTAAAAACTTGTGTCATTATCTACTACATCTTAAAAGAAAGACAAGAAATTACTATTCATAAGAGAACTTTCAATCTGGGCTGTTTATTTGACTCTCTCTCCATTTTCACTCTTTAATCTTGGCCCTTGATTTGTGAGACTTTTTTCTCCTCTTTTGTACTCGAGCTTATCTCTTTTGCTGACGAAGTGGGTACTAGATTAGGTGAAGGAGAATTTAATTTTGGCAGCGGGAAGAGACAGCAGAGAGGAGCCTCGTCCATTTGGTTAGCTATTGTGTGGTCAATATGGTTATTGCGTAATGAGGTGGTTTTTAGAGCGGCTGAGGTGGATATCCCGTCGATCTTAGAGCTGATTAAGTGGAGATCATGGCATTGGATTAAAGCTAAGTTGAGTGGATTTTCTTGTTCGTTGTTTGAATGGTCTAGACACCCGCTTATTTGTCTCCAAGAACTGTAATGGGATTGCAGGTTTTAGTTTTTTGTAGCTGGGTTATACTTCTGGGTTGTAGTTTATTAGCTTTTTTCTTGTTTTTTCTTTTCTCTTTGTATTAAGGGTTGGAGTACCCCTTGTACTCCCTTTAATGCATTCTTTTGCCTATCAAAAAAAAAAGGTGAAGGAGTACCGAAGAAGGTTGATGGAATGGGAGGAAGAACCCACTGTTTGTGGTTAGGTGTTGACGTGTTGACCAGCAGAGATGATGCAATTTCTCTCATCCATAGCAAATCTGATTATCTGAATACATAAGAACAGAACGGTGTTGCAAGAACTTGCCGGTGATGGACCTTCGCGCAAGAGAGGTTGAATGTCGGCGGCACAGCTTCAGTGAATGGAGAAGGTGGCGGGGCGATTCTGACGGCGGTGAAGAGGTGGTTGGTGGTTTGACCTCTGATTTGAAGAGAGGAGGTGAAGATCTAGGAGAAAGAACCTTCATTTTTCAGATCAGAGGTCGCCGGAGAAGTCGTCGGAAATCGCCTTCGCCGGCGGCCCTTAGCGGAACAGACACCTTTCTTCATCTCCTTCGCTTAGAACATGAAATCTCGGTCCAGAAAAGCCTTTGAGGCATCGATGAGGCTAAAGGTTTGTTCATGGTGGTGGTGTTGTATGCCAGAAGAGGAAAAGGTGAAGAGAAGAAAGGAACAGAGAGGCGTGTGATAGGAGAGAGAGAGAGAGAGAGAGAGAAAGATTTGTGGAAATTAAAGAGAGAAGGAGAAGGAGAGGTGGGGTCTCAACTCTCAGTTTGTTGAGGAGAAAGCAAGGAGAAGGACAAGAGATGATGATGATGGAAAGTACAAAATTTTCCTCATGGTAGATCGTGTTTGGTCAGAATCAGATTCAGAGGGAGAAGGAAAAGGACCAGTCTTCCCTTGTGAATGGTTAGGTGAGGCAGCTCAGATGACAGGATAGATCATCACGAATTTAGAAGGAAGAGTGAAGAAGAGGGAAGAAGGTTGCTTGAGAAGGACTGCTGTCAGATGAGGATCAGTAGCAACAGAGAAGATGATGCACTATTTGGTCATTGATTTCTTCCCTGTCATCATTGTATGACATCATGTTAGTAGGACTTTGCAAGTGTTCAATTTTCCTCTCATATCTCTATAAATACTGCTAATGTTTGGGTTTTTTTTCAATGTACACAACTTCCTTCTTCTCAAATTTCACTTTGTTTTGTTTTCCTCTGTGTATTTTTGATCGTGTCTTTTGTTGTTGGTCCTTTGAATTCTGTCTGCAGTATATGTTCAGGCCAACAAACATGGAAGATCAAGGTCCGCGTTCTTCGTTTGTGGCTCATCTAAGTTCTTTGATTTGTAGGTTCCAAGTCTCATGGATCTCTTCAAATAGTGACTAATATCCCTGCTGTTTTCCCACACCATCACATAATCTCCATCCTCACTTGTGGCTTTGTTTTGTATATTTTGCAGGTTCAGGTGCCTAGCTCAGGTTCGGAGACCATTGAGTGTGGAGTTTGCCAACACCCATTTCTTGTGACTTGGGAGTTCCTATTGAGCTCTAATAAACACAGATGAAGGTGTCTATATGTGTCGACTTTAAATATCAATTTTTTTTACTAATCTATCTATTGTGCGTTAATAATCAATGATTTGGGATTGCGTACTGTTTATTTTTATCTTTGGCTTACCTGCATCATTTTATTGTTTTCATCTTGTCATTTGAGTTTGGTGTTAATGAATAGTTGTTTTTTCTTCTTGGAAAGGTTCTCTAATTCGTTTGTCCTCTTGTATAAAATCGATACTGAACTTGTACATTTATAGCTATGTGAAAGTCATAATGTTTTCAGACAATTTAAGGGCTGCATATACTGTTTAGATTTGAGTTTTTAAACGGTAAATGTTTGGACTTTGGAGTGTCAAACTGGTAGGCTACTATTTGGCTCTCACTTAGCGTCATGTTTTATTATGTATTTACCGGATTTTGATGTTACTATCACTCTTAAAAGGATGTATTAACCAATATTTGCACACTTTAAAATTGATTTGGAGGTTGTTTTTTCCCTTGCTGCATTTTCACATGCTGAAACACATAACACTTTTTTGTTTGCTTTATTCTCTTGTAGACGGTGGCAGCTAGATTGAATTTCGTCATACATGATTTGATGGCCTTTTTTTGGAGGCTCTCACGTGCAAGATATATAGGAAATGCTAGAAATATAACTTTTGGCTATTTCTATCCAAGTAACTATCTGACTTTGTTTTTGCTTAATGATTATACCTTTTATATATACCAGTGAAAGAGAAGAATAGAAATTTTTCTCGAATGTGAGAAACCAGAATTTTTGGAATTGTTTGTGAAAAGGACACCTCAACATGTATGGTTTTGACTTGCTATAAACATGATAGTTATGATTGTTAATTGATTGCCCAGTGAAATTGGGTAGAGTTTTGATTTTTCATGTTAAACCCTCTTATTGAATGAGATTTCTTTTGGTGAGTAGGTTGCGGATGCAATGCGACAAATGGTGACAAATATAATTGGAAAATCCCTCAATTTTTTGCTGTTGCAATTACCACTGTAAGATTATACGATCCCACTCCTCCCCCTGTTTGTTGATTAGAATTTACTTTCATTTATGGTGTGTTGTATTTGCTAGGTGTGTTGGGAAACTTCAATTTTTCTGATTTCTTTGTAACTCATATATCTGTTCTCTCCTTTTGTGATTCTCTATGTTTGTATTCGGTTGAAGTAACCTTTGTACTCCATTTTAATAAATCTTTGGCCTATAAAAAAACTACATTTTAGTGATCTATTTTCTAATCATTTCTTTTTAATCCATGAACCAACTACATTTGAATGTTCTGTTTTTGGAGCATTATTTTTAGTCCATTTTGTCTGTGATTGTTTGTGATCCATATGATCTGGAAGTATAGGAGTGTGGTTACATTGCAATGGCTATTTCCAAAAGTATATGGAGTCAATGGTACAGTGCTGAGTTGTTCCTAACAAATGAGCTTTAATCTCATCTCAGTATGTTTGGTATCGTGTGGTTGTTGGTTTCTATTGACTTAAATGGTTAACAATTGTTGATAAGGATTTAGAGTTGAATATTGGATTTTGAACAATTAGTATTCCACATGTACTTTGAAAATTCTGATTTTATATACCAAACGGGATTAAGCGCAATATATACATTTTGACTTTTAATCATTATACTTGGTTTGGTACAACTTTATCCATGTGATGACTATTGCACAAGACAACTGACTAATGCCTTGGATTCTTATTAAGATCTATAAATGCATGTATATTTAGAGTACTTTTGTCTTGAGGTAACCTCGATGATGTGTAAACTTTGCTTGACCATGATGTAGTTTATGAAGGTTTAATGCAACTCTCTATCCATAAAGTTGTAGTTGAAATCGCCTCTTTATGTATGAATTGTTACTAGATTATGTTATAAATGCTTAAAGCTACTGTGTATCTTGTAATTGATTCACTTACTGGAGTTGCCTACTGATTTTTTAAATATCTAAATATAAATTGTTTAGCATTTCTCTTTTTGGTGCATCTTTCAGCAACTCCAAATTCTCGGTGCATGCTAACAGTGTTTCAAAACTCCAACATCAAGTTGCTGCATTTTAAATGTTCCTTCATTTAATAATTCCCATGTTGCTTAGTTGAATTAATGATGTGTTGTATTTTTTTATGACCTGATGAGTCCGTCTTCTGGTGCTCAAATTGTACCACACCTGCTTCTGATTTAGATGCATGCCATGATCTAGCTCTTGATGGGGAGAACCAAATTAAAGCAGCTGAATCTGTTGTGGGTGGCACATTTGATGACCTACCAGATTTAACCTTGGCCATCAAAGAGGTTGATGAGGCCGCTCAATTTATTGGAGAGATTGAACAGTAGGGAGTGTTGCAGCCAGTACCAGATCCAAATTACTGAAGACTATTAAGAAAGAGAAGTTGACCTGAAACTGTAGTTAGGAGTTTTTCTTAATCTAACTAGATGAAGTTTGTATATATGTCTGAGCTTTTTTTGTTTGCTCTATTTTGAATCTATTTTTTCATGTTTTATACTGTTTTAACTTTTAACCTTTTTCTTTCTATTTTGTGCTCAAGACTATCGGTTGCGTTTATGGTAATGCGTTTGAATTTCACCTGCTTAATATGTACAAGGATCTTCTAGGTCTTGGCCTCTATTAATGTTCAATCAGCTCTTTTTAGATATTGTAGTTACGATTTTAACTTGTCAATTTTTCATAATTTACATTCGTAATGGTTTAACACACACTACTTATTAAAATAGACCCTTGGAATCACTATTCTTAAGAAAGCTTTCAATCTTTGCCTTTGATAAAAATTGTTTTAGTTTTCCATTTTCAATCTTGTCTGTTAGTATATAGCAGATTGGGGACCCCACCATAAATGTTGCTCCCACGTTTCTGTTCCCCCTTTTGTTTTAATTTAATCTCTTAAAATGAGATTGGTTGGAGCAATTTTTTAAATAATATGATGTGATTCCTGTAACTTACTCATATTTATAAAATTTGATATAGATATGTGAAATTGTTGAAACAAAACGTTAAATTGATATATTTTTGAAAGGTTAGATTATTACAATGTTACAAGTAAATTATTAAGAGTATATTTTTTATTTACTTTTAAGATTGAAATATACTCTTATTATATGTCATGATATTTTAGATTTGATATTATTTAGCTTTGGAATTTAATATGAAGTGAAAATTAGTTTTTTCTTCAAATCTTAGCCGAAGTGGTAGGACTAATTTGACGTAGGGGATCAAAAGGGTTAAGTGTGAATGGTACATAGTTCAAAAATTGTGGATGAAACACTATTATAGATAGATCTATTAAGAGTATATTTTTTATTCACTTTGAAGATTGGAATATATTTCTTATTATACATCATAGTATTTTAGAGTTGATATTAGGCTAAAAAGCATTTTTGGCCCCTGATGTTTCAAGTTTGTGCAAATTCTGCCCCTATCTATTTTTGTCGATGTTTCTACCCCTCATGTTTTCAAACAGTGCACCGTCTACCCCTGACGGAGGGGTAGACGATGCACTGTTTGAAAACATGAGGGGTAGACGATGCACTGTTTGAAAACATGAGGGGTAGAAACATCGACAAAAATAGAGTAGGGGCAGAATTTGCACAAACTTGAAACATCAGGGGCCAAAAGTGCATTTTAGCCTTGATATTATTTAGCTTTGGAATTCAATATGAAGTGAAAGTTAGGTTTTTTTCCGAATATTAGCCGAAGTGATAGGACTAATTTGGCGTAGGGGATCGGAAGGGTTAAGTGTGAATGGTACAGGGTTCGAAGCTTGTGAATGAATTATGTATTAACATTATTTGATAACTAGAATATTTCTAAAAAAAGTAAGATAGTTGTTTTACTTGAACGTTGTGATGGTCCACTTATTTCATGTGGATTGAGTGGGACATGATTTTTTTCATTTGTCTTAATTGTGAAGAGTTTTTTTTATGAAACTTATGTTATTTTTCTTTTTTTTGGGGAAGTATGTTAATTTTTTTTTTGTTAACTAGAAATTAGCTCTGTTGGCCAATTAATTTTCTGAAACTCTGGGCGCCCCAATATTTTTTGTTGAATGAGGAAATTTAATTTTTTGTTAAATGTTAGAGCAGGTCTATGATCATTTTTTTTCTTTTCCTAAAGACACGAATTTGTTAATTTTCTTATTCTCTCCCTTTTAGTTTGGATTCACTTTCTCTCCTTCCCTTTTCAGCCTTCCGTTGTTTGTGAGCTGAGCTTTGTTTCGTTTCCTGTTCAACAATGGACAAACTTGTATTCATCCCCCTTTGTGCAGCAGTTAGGCTTCGCGTCAGCATCGTTGTTGTTGCTAATTGCCGAACACGGAGAAGAGACGTTCAACTCTATCTCTTTGTATATCTTCTATCATGTGACAAGTAGGTATTTGACATATTTTCTTTTCTAATCTCTTCTTCTTTGTGCATCCAGGTAAGATATTACTTATTTGACTTATCAGTACATATAATGTACTAATTAGTAGTACAAAAGTAACAGTAATCATGATTTTCATGTACCCACCCTCAACTGCTCTCAAAGGTAATCATACTTGAAAGTAGATTAAAATATTTTTTTTACTTGATCATCATTTGTGTACATGACTAGCGTGAGACAATTTTCTTGTGTAAGTAGGTCAATTTCTTGAGTCAGTTTGTACAATAAGGAAATTATTACTTTCTGTGTTTTTTTGATGTGTATTTGACACTGAATTTTTTTCCTGAATATATGTATATTGTTGATCATACCCTGTTGTGAAGAGATTTTAATCATTTTCACTCTAAGGCTTCGTATATTTATAACAGAAACTTTAACATTGTAATTGTGTTCAAGTTATTTTGACAAAGATAAATAAAAATACAACTTTTGTTATGCATATTAATGTGTATAATTAGTCGTTGATGTCTATGTTTCGGTTAAGTCATATTTTGTGTTGTGATTAGTAAAGATTACAAGAATTGGTACGTGATTTAAATAGATGAAATTAAATAAATTGATTGAATGAATATAATAAATTGAAGAACTGCTCGTCCGTGCATCGCACGGAGACGGGCTAAAATCCTAGTTTCATTTATTTGAATGACCCATTGACGTCATGATCAATGTCAGGTTTTCTAATCATTCTTAATTTAATATTATAAAAAACAGCCGTGTTGCTCTGGTATACAGAAATTTCCTTTTAGTGGCAATAGAAGATACTATTAGTGACAATACTAATTGTCTCCCTAGAGTTTTATAGTAGCCACAAAAATTGCCGCAAATAATTGCCGCCAAAAGGTGAAAGTTTTTCCCGGCCATTTTTCTGATCTTTACCGGCGCCCGGTTTCTTTGCCGGTAAATCTTTTACCGACTCTCGATACAACGGCGAAGTTGTGAATGCCGGTAATGATTTAGTGGCCATATTTAATGCCGGCAAAAGCAATATTTATTGCCACTAAAGGCAGTTTTTGTTGTGAAATTGAAAAACACCTAGGGAAGCCATGACAAATGTAAGGAAAAAGAAAAATAGTGATTTGGGTATCTCCTCTCAAGGTAGAGTTTGTCGGTGCAAAGAAACTAAAATAAACTACTTTATTATGAGACCTACATAGTTTAATTATTATTGTGCATACGAAAACACTTACAGTCAGCAATTACTCTTTAGGGCGAGACAAGAGGTTAGAAAGAACCAAATTTTCTTCAGCACTATGACAGCACAAAAAGAGAAGTTTAATTTGATTGAAAAGGATCCCACATAAGCATGTGAGTCCATCCAGTACTACTAATTGAGCAGAACATCAATATTGCAGGCTCATAAAAGAGTTTCTGGTTTTCAATGGAAATGAAATGATCCTATTTTGTGCTCTAAAAATGTGAGTGAGTTGATTAAACTTATCATAAAGTGGCATATTAATCTTAATTAAGAGTGGCAAATAATTAATGATGGTGAATTCAAAAGTCTTTTCAAATAAGCTGTATCCACGACCTCATGTTTTCTTAGATGCTATATATGCAAACAAAATGTCCCCGAATGATAGCTCAAGTGGTAAGAGCTAGGGACATAAGGGTTGGGTGAGGTGAGGGTGAAGGGTCCCGGGTTCGAACCCGGAGGAGGGACTAATTTACTAACATTTCTAACAACTAACATTTGCCTATAAAAAAATATATATATATATGCAAACAAAATGGACAGTCCCATTGAAACACTAGCTTGAGTGGTTAATGAAAAGAGAGATCCTTTAAGCATGTGTACGGAAGGGGTAGTGCCAAAGCATGATCGTTATGTATGGGGACTCATATATGCCATTTTCATGTGTTGTGTCTCTTGAAAGCGCTGCTGTTTTGGCTTCATTTTCCTGTTTTATGAACATCACTATCAAATATTAATTCTTGAGACAAAACAATGAGTGCATGTTCAAGTTAAGTTTTCAATTTCATGTGAAGAATATGCCTATATTTATATTTACGTACGGTGACATTGTTTAAGCTTAAAACAAAAATGACTTTTTATTCAGTAAACAAATAATTATTTTTAGGAATTTTTCTGAAAAGCAGAAGCTAATTATTTGTGTTTGTTTACAGTCTTGAAACGCACATTCTTACTTAAGTTTGAGTTCATCCGATCTTCTCGTGTTTAGCGGGGTTTTCAACATATATATGTAAGTTTCTTTTTAAAAATTGATTTTTTTTATGAAAACGTTCTGAAACAAAGTAGCCTTACTCACTTTTTTGTATGAATAAAAGTTTGGGTGACTTCGCCTCTAGTCACCACTTTCGGATAAGACATGCTCTGAAATCATATGTTATTTATAGAGATATTTATAGATCATCCATCAACACAACTCTTACAATAGTGATAGCCGAAACAAACACACAATATTTTAAAAGAAAGTGATTTGTCCTTATCAAGTGAGTGTATATGACTATATGCTCTACTCACTTTAAAAGAAGGGATAAGTTATCATACCAGCATCAGCATGTTATGTTTTATGTAATAACCTCGGTAAGTTTATCACTTCACTTGTGTAACTACAGTATGGTCTCAACACATCGGATGGCGGATGCTAAGCCAAAATAGAACAATCAACAAATGTGAACATAATAAAGAATTGGGGTCACCTAAACTTCCATAATGAATTAACTTCTATGATGCAGTAAGTAGTGGAGCCAAAATTTCGTGTTTAGAGGGACAAGATCAAAGAGTAAGAGTAAGAGTAAGTACCCATGTAAAGTTTGGCACTCTCTATCCTTCTCCGTGCTTGCTGCGTGTGGCATATATATGTGTTTGTGTGTGTGAAGATTCATTTATTTTAAGGGTAATTATTATTAAATTATTATATTTAATAGTATTTTATGCACTAGGTTAAATTTTTTAAAAGTTGTATCTAGTATCTACTACTAGCAATTTATAAGAAAAAAATAAAGTCGTACTTTATATATATTTATGTCAAAGGACGAAAGTCACACAAGCCTAACGATAAAGGTCGACCAATGTTCCATCAGCCTGACAATGGAAGATGATGGTTGAATGGTTGACCCATCCTCGACGACTAACGAACCACATTGTAGTTGGGCCAATTTGACATTAACATTACCCCTTTTCATTGTCTAGGTCGATACACTTAGTATTGGCCCGAACAAAAGTAATTATGATCAATATTTATGTTTACATAATAACTCTTTTAACTAACTATCATTTATATAATATTTCAAAAAATTTAAAACTAATTAATATTTTATCGCAAAACTTCAATTTAGTGCTTACAATTAAAAGTATCATCTAGGGGAGACACTCATGTTCAAGTTAGGAACATCCACATAATGACGGGTCTAACTATCCATCCATTTAATTTGGTAGATGGATAATGGCTCTTCCATAATATTTTAAAACTCATTGGTTCGCTCAGTTAAATAAAAAAATCCATTGGATTTTACAAAAAAAAAATTCAAAGAATACATCGATTAAATGGGTATTTTTTTTTACTTAACATTAGAAAGTTTAAAATCTCTAAACAGGTCAACCAACCTGAATATTGAGCTTAACGGGTTGAGTCGACCTACACCTTACACCCGACCATGAACACTAACCCCTAAACCCTAAAATTCGACAAAAATGGGTTAGGTCAACCTAAACTGGCCTTGGCGACCTAAATGGGTCAAGTCGAGCTGAACAGATCAGATGACTTAAATGCGACCCTAAACCGGACATGAGTCAGCCGACTGACCAGAACGTGTCAAGGCCACCTAAACTCTAAAATCAGCATGAACTTGTCGGACCAAACCGAATGTTCTTGGTCGATATGAATAAGGCAGTTCGTACTGAACGATCCAGGTGACATGAACCCGACCCTAAACCCAAATATATAAATTCTAAACCCAAAACTTGGTCAAACCGGTCAGACCAACTCAAACATGCATGATTAACCAAAACCCCAAACCCTAACCTGTAAACTTATAACCCTTAACACAACATGAATGAATCGGACCGACGTCGAGTTGAGCAGTTCAACGTCAGGTCAGATGAGTCAGGCGGGTCAACATGGTTCAAGCGAGTTAGCAACGAATTAGGAAATTCATCCCCAAGTAGGGTGGGTTGGTAGGTCCTAAGTCAAGAAGGTAAAATGAGCGAGTCATATTAGGGTTTATGGCCAACTTTTGGGTTCAAGTTAGCCAGATCTATTGAGGGTGTAAGATTGATTTTAGGGTTTAGGATTGATTTTAGGGTTCATGTCGGTTGGTGTCGGTTCAGGCGAGTCACTACCGAGTCAGTGTCGGGGCGAACATGTCGATGCCAGGTCGAGCATATCGATGTCGAGTAGGGCGGGTTTGTGTCTGGTAGCGCGGGACGACATCCCCCTACCTTGTCTGTTATGACTGAAGAAGTTCCTCGATGGTAGGGTTGTCTTTGAGGGAAGGGTCTATCTTCCTCATTCTTGCTCGTCTTCGCCAGGGCTATGCTCACGATCTCTCTTCGCAAACATCGGTTAAGGGCGTGTAGAGGTCGTAGAACGACTTCCTAGTAGTGATATCGAACACATGACCCTTCACTGTCAAGTATGTGTGCTTCAATTCAGTGTTTGTGAGAGCTATTGTTCGATTAAATATTTGATTCCCTCTAGATTTTTTTACGGTTTTGAAATTTCCTATTTTTGGGTATTTCTTATTCATTTGATTTATGACATTTTTCAATCTGATTTTTTTTTTCTGATTATATCTTCTTGTTGCTTGGGCTGTTTCCAAATCAGGTCTTGGATGCTTCATTCCTTTTGGATTAATCATCATGGTCTTCATTTTTCTGATGGGGCAACTAAGAGATAAGGTTGTTGGAGAGGATAACATTTTGACAGAGGAGATGAATTTTGGAAGAAGAAGCACGTGATAGGGGGAAGGAGGAAGATGAAGAGGATGAAGGGGGAGAGGAGAGTGACAAATAAAAATTAAAAAATGTAGAATTAAAATGAGAAAAGTTTAATGCACCGACAATGTAAAGTTTTTTTACACTGTAAACCAATCAGACTTCGTGAATGTAGGAAAGATAATTTTTTTATTTAATTAAATTGACCGACATGTCTAATCTTTGAAATCCGATTAGTTGACGGTGTAAAAAAATTTACACTGTGAGTGCATTAAAATTAAAATATTATTGCTGAATAAATGGAATGATATGTGGGCTGTTAACTAAGTCAATATTAATGATATGTAGACAAAGATTTATCAATTGGATGTATTAAAAAAATCGTATATCTATTGCCAATGGTTTTTTTTATAGGAATAAAAACATATTCAAGCTAAAAAAAAGTACAACATAACTTTCCAACAAAGATACCTAAGTTTATGTCTAATGGAATATTTAATAAAAGAATGAAATTAGAAAGATGTTAATACAATTAGCGACTTTTTCTTAACCATAAGTTTAATTCTGTTTGAGATGGAATTCAAGAAGAAGAAAAAAATTCATGTTTTAGTTGTGTGATTATTATGAGCGGTAAAACTCTTCTTACAAAAATTTAACGTAGCTGTATTCACTGAGACTCGAACTGAGACCTCTACTTAAGCTAGAACAATCATGTGTTATTTGATTTACGAGTTTGGTGGTAATACATTGAGGGACTAATTATATATATACAAATAAAATTATCAGCATAACTTATATAGGATTGCAAAATAATCAACAATCATTCAATGATTAAGAATTTATGGTGCGAAATTATATGACAACATGTCACTATGTTAGGACTTCCTCCAAGTACGCCCAACAAATAAGCTTTTCCTTGTGAGGAGGATAAACCTGCAGCCACTGACTCATATACCACTTTAGTCATTTTCAATTATAAAATCATATGAAATTGAAGGCGAGACAAGGTCATTAACATGAATTAGTGCTTCATTGAGAATGACATATTTGACAAGCAAGTTATTAAGCTGAAAACTGAATCCAAATTAAACTGCAGCATGATATTCTTGCATGGTGACCTCTATCCCCATTTGGGTTTTCCACATAAAAGCAAACTTTGAGTAAGTGATTGGGAAGAAGAGATAGGGAAACCTACGAGTTAGAATGTGACTGACACTCAAATTTCATCAACATATATAATCCATAATGATTGCTCTTATACTTTTCATGATCTCTGATTATGAATCAAATTGTTCAGTCAATGTTTATCCAACTTAATATATTGAAAACACACACAACCGACATTCCAAGCCACTCACTTAATATCGTCAAATTTCAAAGCTTATCCAAACTAAAGTACTTTACACTGATTTCTTAAGTCTCAGCATGTGGAGTTGAAAACATGCTAATGCTTGAATAATAAAGAAAACTAAAACAAGGATGAAAATGATAATGATAATGATATATACTATTACTCACCTTCTATGTGGAACATAAGCTTTTTCAGTTCACCATTTCCAAATGCAATAAGGTGCTGTTGTCATGATGGGGAAGAGGGGCACATGAAGCACTAACTCACTGGAGCTACTGCAGCTATCAGAATCAGTGCATGTTCGGATTCATGGTAGAAAATCACAGTTTAGCCAAAATCATGATTAATAAAAGAAAAAAGTTAAGGGAAGTTGTTTATGTCAACCACGATTTTGGTTTCACAGTGGTTTTCTAACGTGTATGCGAACACGCAATCAGAAAGGAATGTGATTTGCTGGGTTCACTTCCTTTGTGTTCATGAGTTAGCATTGCACGTGCCCTGCTTCTCCATCTTGTTCAGCATGCACCTTTCTCAAGCCAAGCTATAGTATCACTTCTGAGAATCTCACAGCAAGAATAGAAGCTAGAGAATGAAGAGGAAATAAAAAAAAAGGTTCAGGTAGTGGTGAATTTTGGGACTCTTCTTAGGTGCTTCAAGGCTACTCATATATAACAAAACAAGCAATTGAGTGTGTTTTTAAAGGTGGGAATGGTTTGGGAGCAAGGAATGAAAGGCTTAGTTGGGTGGGCCTTTGATTTTTTTAACCCAAACAGCTTGTCACAACTCACAACTAACAGGACCACACCACTTAATATTCATCACACAGAGCATAGAAATTGAATTACACATATACCCTATAAGGTACTCCAAAATTAGGGAAGTAATCTAGTTTATACATTACCCCCCCATCATTCCAAAGAAATCTAATCTATGCTGATTGCTGATACCACCTGAACCACAACTTACATATAATTTTTTTTATATATGCAGCATGTGGACAAGGAAGGACAACATGAAAATAAATTATGAAAAAAGGCAATCAGTTTTCAAGAGATTCATCTTATTTGATGCTTAAATTTAGATCTAATATGGAATTCACTCATCAGACTTGTATTTTGTAATTGTAAACGGTCAAAGATGCCTTGAGAAGACTTCAAGAGAAATTGAAGGGTTGAAGGATCCTACCATGTATTAAGGTTATTACTTTTGTTATGATCACAGATATCCCGGGATGCTATTCTGTTTTAGTCGGGAACGTTCACTGGTGGGCTAACTCTCCCAACATGATTTTATTCTATTAACAAGATTCAAACTCAAGACCTCACTTAAAGGGAATCAAGTATGTACTAACCACTCATTGGTATTAAGGGTACATGTCTAGCACCTTCATATAAAAAACAGGAAAAAATAGCTGAATATAATACTTAATGCTGTTGTAGCCTTGTAGGCTCACAGCATAGATGAAGGGGTTGGATAATTGAATTCATTACAAGCTTGTTAATTGCAATTCATTGAAAGGGAGGGAAAACAACTTGTGCCACAAATTTGGAAATTTACTAATATTGCAAATTTATTAAATAGGAAACTAGAAAGTACAAAGCTCCATGCCACACCACCTTACTGGTATTTCAAGACTAGGACTAGTTTATCATAAATTAAATGCAGATGTGACCACAATAAAAAACGTTGTCAATTTTAAATCTCACCATGATACATAACATAGTGAGTAGAAATTACTCTAGAGTCTAGAGCTAAAGCTTCTTCAACCACCAAAACTACCAAATTTATTGGCCCAATGCCATTTTCCCCTGTTGCTGCACACCTTGCATAGTGAGATTATGAAGTGGCAAGATGTATTTGTAAATATCAAGTGTCTTACCCCTAGAGAAATAATAACTCTTATGTTACTACAACTTTGGTTTTTTTATTTTCACACTATGTCCTGTTCTATGCTGATAGATGAGTTGGAAAGAGAAAGATAGTAAATGTGGGGAGAAGAAAGATTTTGAATAGACCAATCTTTCTGAACCTTATTCCTGTCCACATTGAAGAAATAGACAGCATGGTGAGCCTGTGCCTTTCTTTCGCACAAGATTGTGAGAAGGTTTTAAATTACGGGTGTGGTTGTCGTTGCTGTTGCAGCTGTATTGTGAAATTACGGACAAATGCGAGTTAAAACTACCATAATTGCAGTTGCAATGCCATTGCAACCTGCAGGAGCTTCAAAATCTTTTATGTTGCGGTTGCGGACTGCAATTTAAAACACTGGCAAATAATTTTCCATATCCACACATTCAGATGGTAGCCTTGCCACATAACATGCCTAATTGTGTGTCATAATCAGAAATGTTGTTGTCTGAAGTTTGGATACACTTTGGTTCCCAAAACTACTATAAGCAAGAAGAAAGGGAGAAGAATCAAGGGAGAGGTTAACTTCCTCTAAGTAACAGTTTAGCTGCAGAAGTTGATAAGTTCATTACGTCGCAATTCGTGCACACCATAACAGTAACAACACTCAAATACACTAATTTTTCTCTCTATATCTTTCTTCAAGTCACATCACATCACATATCACATTTATTATTTTTGTGAATTCTCTTCATATGTTTAGATGTTTACACTCTACACACAAAAAAGCGGTACACAAATCTTTATTGAATTTGATATGAAAATTGGCAGGTCAACTAATTAAACAACTTGTATTGTTTGCATTATTGTTCCACCAACCGTGTTTGAAAGCGATTTAAGTACTGTTACAGGAACTGAAGATAGCTTTCCACTGAGATTATCATGCTTCCCAAATCAATGATTTGTCAAACTTGCATAGTGGAAATTTGCTTTGTTTCAATAATCACTTGATAGCTTTTTTGTAATTTTCCATGTGTTTTTCGTCTGCAATATTCTTTACCAATCAACCTAACTAAGGCTTCCTTTCTAAAATTGGATTATATCTCGTACAAAAAAAAACCTGGTATATGGAGATTGGAGCATAAGGTTACAGTGGCTTCAAACATTGTTTTATTTTTCTCTGTTTTCTTGTTGAGGAGGATGAAGTGGAAGTGGTTAGTGTTGAAAGCTTTTTTTTTTTTTTTTTACTTAATTGTACTAGTGTATACCAAATGTTAATTTTTGTGTCTCTTTCCAAGTCCGTTCCACTGAGAAGACCAAAGATGCTTTTCATGCCTTAATCATAGGAAGAATGCACAAAGAAAAGACTCAAAAGTGAATCTTTTCATATCTCATCTCTTTAATTTCACTCAGAAGTTCTATGCCTTAGCTCTCCAAGTTTGAATATGCTTCTACTCTCATAGTTTTCTTGGAGCTACATGCACATGCAAAATGTGGCTCTAAAAAGTTGTTCACATTTTTAGGGAGGGAGCCATGGCTTCTTTTTAGACTTCTAGGAATAGTTAGGCAGAAAGAGACATAACTCTCTCTCACTCTCTCTCTCTGTTTCATGCAAATGGTAAGATTTTATTTCTTCTGTGGCCTACACATCATCTAGCACGTTTGGAATCAGCTAGAAGAGTTTGAGGGTAGAATCATATTTTGGAATTCTACCACCACTTGAGTTTTGTCTAAGTGGCAAGTTGAGTCATCTTACGGTACCTAAGGTGAGGTAGCTTTACTCAATATAAAAAAGTTTCAGGAAAAGGGAATTTGTCTCGAATATCTAGCTCCTTGCACACTACACACACAATATAAGCTTAATCTCCTGTAGCCTATGAGACAGAAACAGGAATCAGCAATGCCTAATGTGGAGTAACCTGTTCTCTGTGTAGAAGGTGGAGTGGTCAATAACCATGAAGAAATAATAAGCAATTTTTTCCACCATAAGGCTGAGTTAAGAAGAGCTTATTTAAGAGTTTATCTTATAATATAAGTGTTTATACATAAATAACTACTATTAAGGAGTATAAGCTATTTTTAGCTAATTTTCTAGAGTTGTCAAAGTGGGCTGATTCGACTAACCTTATGTTGAAGGAAAGTAGGTCGAGTCAACTCGACTACTTTCTTAATGAGCTAGGAAAAGTAAAATCCGGCTCGACGTACCGCACGTTGGTGGATTGGCTCACATTTAAAAAAATGAAAAGAAAAAAAAATTACCAGCTCAACCCATCATTGAGTCGGGTTCGGCTGGGTTGGTTTGTAGGTTACAATCCATTTTGATAGCTCTAACTTCTAGTCTTAGTTTAATTATTTATTTTTTAAAAAGTAGTCATAAAAAAGAGTAACCCAATTCAACTCAACCTGGTCTTAACCTGCATGGGCTCACATGCTAGCAGTAGCTGAATTGAGCTAAAATGATCCAAAGTCCTTGTGACTTATATTTTTACCAACCCACCCCACTATTGAACTGAATTGGATCGGGTTAGCTACTAGTTTATATTGACAAAAAAAACTCCTAGTTTATAACTCATTTTTATATTGACCAAAAAAAATAAAAAACTCATTTTTATATTTTATAAATTGTTTATATTAACTTGTAAATAAATGTTCAAGTGATAAATGCAGAAACATTTAATTAAGTCAAAATAAGTTGTTTACCCGACTTAATTATATGAAGGTCTAAACTCGGTTTGATGCAGAAAAATATTTTGGCTTCTAGAAAGGGCCATGTTAAGTATTGAAGGCATTGGTGGGGACATGTTCTAGAGGACATGTTATGTGTGGAAATAAAGATTAGTGTGTGAGTGAAAAAGTATTCCATTGGCGCCTGAATAAGTCTCAGTAGTCAGTACAGACATTTTGGATTTTTAGAGCCAACCATGGCATGACATTTGGCAAATTATATAATTAATCAAATCCGACCAGAGAGAATGGGGCAAAATCACTTCAATGGTATGGCCAAACCTTGTATACTAATTATAAGCAATATAGTCATTATGTTTATTAGTAAGTGCTAAGTGGGAGAAAGGCTTGATTGCCATTGTTTTATAATGTTATTATTGTTATAGTTAATAATTTCAGATCCAACCCCATTGGACTACCTTTTTGGTTGTCTAGCTAGATGAAATGTGGAATTGTGGATGCAATCCATTGATCTGGCATTCCACTCCACTATGATACTGAGATAATGATGTGAGTAGTAGAAGACAATATGAACCAAAATTAAAAAGTAGGAAAGTATTGAAGGAAAGCTACATTTTGGAAGGCCTTTTGGGTTTTACAAATAAATAATTTCAGACACGTCAATTTTGTAAACTACACTTGACATCACATTCTAAAAGAAATAGTTAACTAAGAATTGCAATTAGTGCTTTATGTGGTGTTAATCAAAACAGGGGATTGGACAAGGAATTAGGTAAAGGTGCCATTAGCTCTGTGTACTAATGGCATATCACTTGCAAGCACAATATCAAATAATGCAGCCAAAGAATGATTAAACTAGCTTATTTTAATTAGTGCAAATAATCAAACATATTTTGAGGAAACACATCAAACACAACTTGCACTTCTGTCAAGGTCGAGTGACTATTTTTTTTTTACTCCTGTCAAGGTCGAGTGATCAACTTGCACATCCGTAACTAACACATTAATACTTTTTCTTTAAAAAATAGCTATCATAAATATCTATATTGGGTCCCATCTATATTTTAGTGAGGCTGGTTTCTTAATTGTGGCAGGTTTTATTTTTTATACATGACTCAAATTTAAAATTTTATTTATGAGAAGTTAAGCATGTATAATTTCTTTTCCTCTTGTAAAAAAAAACATGTATAATTTATTAATTCAACAAATCGCTTATTAATATACATATTAAGATTAGTTTGATGAATAAGATAAGGAGATCGACATGATATAATAATGCAATTATATCATTCTATAATTTATTGTTTATTACGCCACTATGATAGGATAATACATAAGATAACGATGCAGTTTTGCCTTGTGGGTTGGTCTCAAGGATTCCTATCAATGCAATTCTGCTTTATCGAAAAAAAATGCATTAGATAACACTTTTTTACTTATTTTCAATATCTCATCATCGTAAATTAAAATTATTTCAATATTTATATTTTTATTATTTATAAAATATTAATTTTAATAATAGAGTTCCTCTGAACTCATTCTCAAAGTATGTATTAATTAATTTTAATATTTATCTATTGCAAGTGGCAAAAACTAAGTTAGCACTTAGCACGAAGGAATGATTAAACTTCCTTATTTGTTGGAATGAGTAAGTTTGTTTTTTTTTTTTTTGATAGGCCAATGTTAGTTGTTAATTGTTAGTAAATTAGTTCCTTCGCCAGGATTCGAACCCTAGCCCTTCACCCTGCAAGTCCCTTCATTCCCTTACACCTTTAGCATATTGAAAATTTGAAGTTATAAGAATTTTCCAACAAAAATAAATAAGAGTTAATTAGTAATTTATCGTCACATTAAAAAGAACAATAATGTTTTTATATCAAAGTTGTAGATGTTGGGGGTCAGGGCCAAAGCAACAGACTTACACCATACATCACATTTTTACCTAAAATGTTAAAGACATTAAGTTTATACATTACATTTACATCTCTTATATTGTTTTCACCTTAACCAATCTAGACTTCAACTCGCACTTGAATTTTTAACATTCTCTTTCTTAAATGTGAGTCATCATCACATTACCATGTTTACCACCAGCAAAAGTTTATCTACACTTGCACCACCTTTCATTGCATCACCGCATCAAAGGGATGCATCGTCTAGCCACCACATTACCATAGAGACATTTGATACAAGGAGTTGTCCACCATGGTCTCACCAACAATCAATTCTGATACCACTTGTTTGAGAGTCAATAGAAGGCCAAAGAAGGAGAATCTGCATCAATGGAAAAATACAGAAGATCGCAAAGGCTTCAGGTAAATATGTGGTGCCTGGTTCTCTTTGTCCTCTGTGCTAGCCTATATTGATGCAATTTATCTTGCTTTTGACTCCTCATCTCCCCAATACTAGAAAACAGAAGTCTAATTGAACACAAATCACGGGTGACTTTTATATTCTATTTTTGTCACCGCCAGTAGCCATGAAATTAATCTCTTGTCTGACAATTAACGCACTAAGTGATAGAGGTTGACCAATGATATTTTCATTCACTAGAGTTAAGAATTGAATCTCCAACCACTTATTTAGGAAATGAACCGCTAAACCATTTACATCAACCTACCTTGTCATATTTCATTTAGTGTGAATACACAATTCCCTTATAATTATTTTGTTACTCATATTTTTATGAAAATTGATTTATTCAGACTCTACTTTCTTATTTATCATATTTTTTCTTATATTTCTATCACACTATATATAATATCTTTTATTTCTCTTATTGTCTATTACTGGATATAAGTGTGTTTCGAGTGACAAAAGAAACACTATTCTATTTCATTCTGGTTAATGTGAGGGCTTTAAGATTTTTATGATAGAGACAAAAGTCATTTTCCATATGAACATGAAATGCATTATTGCTAACCGTGTCCAATAAAACGGATCACAATAGCAGCAAAAGATTATCCAAAGATTTCATTCTTTTTATCATGTATCTAATGAGATAAGGACAGCGTAAATCAGAATGTATCACATCACCTCATCATAATGTATAATTGAGCATGAATCTGATCAATCGGGAAGAATGAGTTAAGCAGCCAGTAGATTAAGTTATTTAGTGTTGTCTCATTGTTGGTTTACAAATAATTTGGGGACTAGATAGTTATGTGGGTTAGCTGAGAAAATCAACGTACAATTTCTTAATTTAAGAGATTACTTGAGGAATAGATTTTGTTCTTTAATATAGGTTCTTAAGACACTCTAAAAAAAATTTAGTAGTCGTTATTGAGAAGTTGTGTATGTTATAAGGCTACTAAACTAAAGTCAGGACTGAAAGTATATAAAGGTTTAAATAGCTGAAAGTATTGAATTTGCGGTTGAAGTCGAAGTTGATCTTGTTACGAGGAGACGATCTCTTCACCGCGGAGACATCTCATCACGATGGAGGCGGAGTTAGGGGCGGCTTTGGTCATGGGTTCCTCCATTTAATTGAGTTTTTTCAATTGATAGGTTAGTTTCATGGTTATGGTTCTGTAATTGTTTTGTTATTGTTCATCTTTTACATTGGAATATGAAATTTTAGTGGAAAATTTGAGTTTTCTTCCTTCTCTTCTCCTTTCTTATATTGTTTATTTCTGTCATGATTTTACTCTCGGTTACTATCTAACCGATCTGACGCACCCGCCACCCGCATAATTCGAGAACAGACAAAATCGACGATGTGAACAGACGGTGGCAGGCCTAGACTTTTTGTGATTTTCACCCGACAAAACCGACACCAGCGACCCAAAACCGACTGTAACCGGCCAATGGACAGCCCTAAGAAAAGTATTGAAATGTGTGTTGCTAGCCCTCCTGCTCCCTCATAAACAACATCAAGACTAACCAATATCAAAGACGTACGGGTCACTAAAAATAATGAACCCTGCCAGGGAGTTCTCAGTTCTCATGCTCATTTAATTTCTTAAACCTTTTTTTAGAGACATTTAATTTCTTAATACTTTGTTCCTTAGTATATGTACCTTTAAGGTTTTAGCACATGCATTAAGAATGAGTATAAATATTCTCATTTTTATTAAAATTAATATTCTCTCTGTTCCTTATTATAAGTCATTTTTTAATACCTACAAAATCTATATATATAAGTAAAACACACTTGAACCATTACATTGAATACATTAGTAAAGATTGCATGTATTATAATGCATTAAATAATAACAAATTATCTTTGTAATAAATATATTAAATAATAAGATTAAAAACTGAAAAAATAATTGTATTGTCAAAAGCTATTTGACTACCTACATTAAATATTCACAAAATATCTAGATTAAATAATAATAGTTATAATTTTAAAAAATAACTTGAGTTGACAAATATTTATAATTAATTAATTTAGATAAAATAGATTTAAAATTAAGAAATATTTTGTATTCAATAATTATTGATAGTTAAAATGATCATAGAGTAATTTTTCTATTTAACTACATATATGATGATAAATAAATTAAATATATTAAAAAGTAAGTTAATTAAATTAGGAGATATATATTAAATATGCTTTGCATGTCATGTTAATTAGTTATAAAAAATAATAGAATAATTTAATTAAATTTATTTGTCAAAATTGTATAATTTTAATTTTTTTGGTCGATAGTAGTTATAATTTTGATTTAAAATATGTTTTCTAATAATATTTAATATGAGTTTAATTATAACCTCCTATGACGTTTATCATCGTTGCACTCATATACAATAGACAAAATGTAGTATGCAATGAAGTATTTAATAAAGTTCCTAAAAGAAATCATATTTGATATATCTACAATATTTCTTCATTGATAAAAAATAATAATCATTCTTAACCAACTTTCACTTTTGCAGATTATTATGCTACACGAGTTTAAGAATCTTTTTAAATTAAGTCCTTATAATTTATTTGTGTTAACCACATGTATCATCTACTGAGAGAATCATGTTCTACTCAAGTGTAGTGAAAGTTAAAGGTCTATCATAAAGTGCATTCTTTAAGGACGAAATCTCACGAATCCAAAGAGTTAATTTTAACCATTATAATAGACATTCATTAGGTTGAAAGATTTGTGTTTTAAAATTGTCTTATGAGGTTTTATAATTTTTTACTTTCTATAAAACTATAAAAATTTATCGAATAAGATAAATTATTATCTTAATTCATAAGTTAAAAAATATATGCTCTTACAAACTACATATTAACTAATTAAATACTCATTATACAATAAATAATATAAATTTTATATGTGTGACTAAGAATATGTTTCGACATTAAACTTTCATTAGCACACTTTCCATAAAGTTTCAACTTAAAACACTAATTTCATGGCCAAAACATGAAAGCAAGAGATAAATACCACTTTATAAAAGTCTTTTTACTTTTATAGATGATTTTACACAAACACTGTATTCAGCTCTAATTATATATTTTCATCAATTTACTTAATATTGAGAGTGCACTACTATTTAAACATATAATCACCAAATAAATTGAAAATAATTTTTATTAAAGAAACATAAAATATAAAATATGTGCTTTAATATACTAAAAAATTAACCCAAGATGGGTAGCTCAGTTGGCAACGCAGACTGAGTGCGTGTGAAGAGCTCTCGGATTCGATCCCCACACAATACACTCTGGGGGAGGGATGAGGAGTCTTAATTGTGATTAAATCTCAAATCTGTCGGTATATCCAAAGGATGACCGGTACCAAATGTTTTTACCAAAAAAAAATAATAAATTAGTGTACAATAACTTTTTTATTGAGCTTCATTAATGTAATTACATTACATATGTTTATCATATTCTTAATTATCTACTATTCAATAATTTTTCATATTACATAAATTATTTTTACAAATAATAGACACATAACTTAAAAACAAACCCGTGCAACGCACGGGTTTAATTTTTAGTATTATATTATTTCTTCCAAATTCACCATCATAGTTTATAAGAAAAAGATTGTGAGATTTTGGAAAGTTGTAAGCTTCTAGAGATAAATTCATGAGAAATTAAGTATATAATAAAGTAGAAAGAAAAAGTTATTGAATTTGTAAGTTTTAAATAATGGTAATTTAGGAATGTTAAATGAAACTTTTTACATTTCACGAAGTACATGTCCATATAATCCAAAGTCTCGATAATTAGCTAATTGTCTTCTGATTGAAAAACAAGAAGACAAGTAAGAACATTTGTTAGTTCGTTTTCGATTTCGTTTTCGATTCTACTTTTTTATTGCAATTTGGATTTGACATTGGAATGAAATAATATTTACTTATGCGGCTTTCTTGATTGCCTCTATATCGGATAAATTTGGTTAATTTGCTTATTAAAAAAGAAACATCATTTTAAGATTTATATGGACAAACTATTTTTCTTAATTCTAGAGAATTAATTCTAGGAATGAAAGAAGTATCTATATTTCTAATAAAAATCTTATCTCTCTTATTAGTTATGACCCTTCAATTTTTCTATTACCATTAAGAATTATATTAAGTTAAGGGTATAATTTTCATAAAAAAAAGTAAAGGGTATAATTAGTCAAAACTCAAAACCAACAAAATAATGGTATAATTGATAAAATAGAAATAATGTTGTCTTAAAATTATAAAATTAGCAGATAAATATGAGAAAAGAATTCTATAAATAATGACAGTTATATAAAAGCAGATGGAGTAGTCTCCGAAGGATAACTCAAGTAGTAAAAACTTGGAAATATATGAGTTCGAAAAGGAAGGTTAGAGATCAATCTCTAGATGGTTCTTATGTACCGAGAAAAAAAAAACAGAGAGTATCTATGATTTTTAGATCAAAGCCAGATCATTTCCCCGTGTGTGTCTGTGGGGGTGGAGGGGGACTTGGATTGCAACCCAAAGATAATAGTGGCAACAGAAAACCAAAGAAACAGGAACCCATGTTTGTATAACCAACGACAAATCCCGCTTGAAAATCTTTGGCTACTTATGAGTTATGACTGTAATATCTGTAGTGGTGTCTGGTTGATAGGTCCTACTTTGACATATGCAGTTCTTTGCATTCTTCCGAACCAACGTCTAAATCAGTATTTTAACCTCTAATTGCATGTTGCGTTGATTATTATATCTCTCACTTTTCTCTTTTCTATTTCTATGGCATTAGCCTAACACTTTAGTTAATCTCTTGTGGCCCAACTTAGGATGACAGTCTATGCTCACTGATGAACTGATTGCAAAAATTCACATTGGGCTAATATTGGCTAGTTCATTGTTTATAGCTTAGCCATCGGACTAGTTAAATAATGTAATATGATTTAGACGACAAACTGTGTTATTACTTATTAGGAAGTTAAACTCCCAATAATACTGGTGCAAACAATTACTAGAAGAGCATGAAGCAAACAAGGGCATGTTTTAGTTCTCATTACCATTTTCTAACTTTTTCAGGAAACAAAAGGTAATTGTTGCTAATTTCAAACACTAGCACACACAGTTAAATTTCCATTTTCGGGTACAAATGTTAGAAGATACACAAAAATCACGCCGCCTTCTTTTTGGATTTGAGCATCACGAATCCAATAAATATGCACAAGAAGCAGAGAACTGCCACGCCAGCACACACTGGTATTAGGATGGCATATTCTTGAGGCAAGAAATACTTGTGTACGAAGTGATCACCATCTACAAATGGCTGAAAGACCACAAGATCAATAAAGAAGTTATATTTGGGAAGCCATGATTAGTTTAAAGGTAGTTGGCAAGTTACTAACCAGGATGATGACCCAGAAAGTGTAATAAGTGAATATCGATAAGCTAATGACGGACAAGAGAAATCCAACTGCTCTGTCTGCTAATTCCATTTTGATGTCTATTCTTCTCACTT